>NC_091953.1:29179062-29479062 GCF_031021105.1 Erythrolamprus reginae | reverse complement strand
ACTTTTCAAGATACAAACCCGGGGTTTAAGATTTTTTTGCCTCTTCTTACAAACTATTTTCACCTTACAAACCCACCGCCGCCGCTGGGATGCCCCGCCTCCGGACCTCCGTTGCCAGCGAAGTACCCATTTTTGCGCTGCTGGGATTGCTCTGAGGCTCCCCTTGCTGGGAAACCCCACCTCCAGACTTCCGTGTTTTTGCGATGCTGGAGGGGAATCCCAGCAGTGCAAAAACGGGTGCTTCACTGACAACAGAAGTCTGGAGGTGGGGTTTCCCAGCAAGGGGAGCCTCAGTGAAATCGCAGCATCGCAAAAACACAGAGGTCTGGAGGTGGGGTTTTGAGGACTTCGGTGTTTTTGCAATGCTGCGATTTCACTGATGCTCCCTTCGCTGGAAAACCCCACCTCCAGACTTCCATTGCCAGTGAAGCGCTCGTTTTTGCGATGCTGGGATTCCCCTGCAGCATCGTAAAAATACAGAAGTCCAGAGGTGGGGTTTCCCATGGAGGGGAGCCTCAGGGGAATCCCAGCAGCGCAAAAACGGGCGGTTTGGCTGGCAAAAGGAGTGAATTTTGGGCTTGCACGCATTAATCGCTTTTCCATTGATTCTTATGGGAAGCATTGTTTCGTCTTACAAACTTTTCACCTTAAGAATCTCGTCCCAGAACCAATTAAGTTTGTAAGACAAGGTATCACTGTACAACTATTTTTCAAGTAAGTCAACATCCGACTTTTTCCTTCTTATCCATATATCATAAGATTATTACATACCTATACATATATTCTAATATCATGCTTATTTAAACCTTATGACAATCATTAAGTGTTGTATCTTATGATTCCTGATGAATGTATGTTTTCTTTTATGTACACTGAGAGTATATGCACCAAAGACAAATTCCTTCTGTGTCCAATCACACTTGGCCAATAAAGAATTCTGATTCTGAGCAAGGTGCCCAGTGACTCACATAGTTAGGATGCTGGGTTGATAATCAGTAAGCCCATGTTTGAGACCCGGGTGCTGCTGTGTGATAAATAGTATAACAGAGTTGGAAGGGATCTTGGAGGTCTTCTAGTCCAACCCCCTGCTTAGGCAGGAAGCCCTAAACCACTTCAGATAAATGGTTATCAAATATCTTCTTAAAAACGTCCAGTGTTGGAGCGTTCACAAGTATTGGATGCCAGTTGTTCCACTGATTAATTGTTCTAATTGTCAGGAAATTTCTCCTTAGTTCTAAATTACTTTTCTCCTTTATTAGTTTCCATCCATTGCTTCTTGTTCTACCGTCAGGTGCTTTGGATAATAGCTTCACTGTGACAATCACTGAGATATTGGAACACTGTTTTCATGTCTCCCCTACTCCTTCTTTTCATTAAACTGGACATACCCAGTTCACGCAACTGTTCTTCATATGTTTTAGCCTCCAGTCCCCTAATCATGTCTGTTGCTCTTCTCTGCACTCTTTCTAGAGTCTTCACATCTTTTTTACATTGTGGCAACTCCAAACTAATCCAAAGGTTTTTGTCTGCCAGACATTGGGCAAAGGTTACCACCAACGTATTCAAGGCAGGAAACACCACATCCAAGAAGCAGATATTCAACTCCAAATTAATCCAAAATATTTTGTCTGCCAGACATTGGGCCAAGTTTGTCCTAGTAAGATACTGTAGTTTATATCAGAGCTGCACTTTCGGAAGCTAGCCAGCCCAAGCAGCAAACCAGCACAACCAGCTAACCAACCCAACCAGCCAGCCAGACCAGTAGATATGAAGTTGAAGTCTTCAATAAAACACAGCAGCTGTAGAAAGTCTTAGAAAAATATATTTACTTCTTATTTACACTACTACTGTATACTACTTTACTATACATACTGTACATTACGCTAATATCTCATTAGTATCTCACTACAAGTATTGTAGTGTTGCCCACAAGATCATATACTGCAACGTCCTGCCTGTCGGCGACTACTTCAGCTTCAACCACAACAACACAAGAGCACACAACAAATTTAAACTTAATATTAACTGCTCCAAACTTGACTATAAAAAATATGACTTCAGTAACCGAGTTGTCGAAGTGTGGAACTCATTACCGGACTCCGTAGTGTCATTCCCAAACCCCCAACACTTCTCCGTATTGAAGGAGTGGGTCCAGCAGTCACATGGGTTGCTCCTGTCCAATCCGTTGGAACTGAGCCTAGTATTAAAAAAGACTGCTGGATCCGCCCCTTCCCCAGAATTCGCTCAGTTCGCATATCCTGCGGTTGTATTGTGATAGCTCGTTCAACATTCTAACACCTTCCCTTCGATCTTTTCCTTCAAAAAGTAGTAAGATTTATTGTCTTTAATTATTTACTTGCACTAATTGCGCCAGCCGTTTAAAAGAAAAAAAGAAAAAAAGCGGCTAGGCTTTTTTCCTTGGGAGAAGTTGCGGTTTCGTTTTCCCCCGGCGGTTTTGCCGGTTACGATTCCTGCGGCCGCTTGTGGATTCTTCTAATCCTTTGGCCTGGAGGTCCTGGTGCAAGTATTTACCTATTGAATTATTGATTACTTATTGTATACAAATATTTAAGGGCTTAAGAAATACCTCCTGCGGAGTGAGACGCCCTCTAGTCTCCTGGACTTAGTCGATCGCTTCCCCTTTAAGAAATTTTACGCAGCGATCTTTTTCGGCGCGAAGGCCTTCGCGCCCTTTTTAAATCTAGGCCTCTCGTGTTGGCCCCCTGCCAGCCGTGTAGGCCTCAGTCCACCGCGTGGATCCCGGAGCGGGCCTTGGGGGTCCCAGGCTAAATTCTCCACTGGCTAAGCCTCCAACCAGAGTGCCTTGGTTTACTTAATTATAAAGTTTAGGGAAGCTGGCCCCGCTGGGTTTGGGGGCACGAACTCTGGGTTTGCCCAGATTGTCCTCAAGTTTCAGCAGCTTCGAGGCCTCGAAGCAGGATCCATTCCTCTTGGGAAGTCCTTGAAATTCTTCTCCTTATTATTCAGTTATTGGCTCAGCCTTGTCTTCTGTTAATTGTCAGACTATGGCTTCTTTTCCCAAGAGAGGCACTACCAAAGGTCCCAAAGAGGTTAGGCCTACTGGTAATTCTACTGAAGTTCCCCAGGCCTCTTCCTCCTCTTCCTCAGGCACCCATTCCTTAGCCAAGCCCTCCAGGGCTGAGAAGAGAAGGGACCCAGCCCTACAAAAAATACATGATAAACCACAAACTTTTAAGGTGCAGGCCCAAGTGCATATCAATCCAACCCCCCCGGAGGCCTCTAACCTGCCTCTTTCTGGGGTTCCTGTGCTATCCCTGGATGAGCCAAACCTAAATCCACCCCAACCTAACCTATGGGGTTTAGGTCCAGAGGAGCCAGATTTTACCGAGGATTCCTCCCAGCCAGAACCTGCTCAGGCCCTCAGGGATCCTCCGGCTTTTCCGGCTGATATTTCTTCCTTGCCACCGGAGTTTCAGTCTATCTTGACTATTCTGACTAACACCATTGACGCTAAACTCTCATCTTTCAATGTGCCTTCTCTGTCTCATCCCTCTCCACGCTCCTCCCGTCCCGTGAGTTCTTCTCCTTCCTACAGAGCCCCAGCCATGGAGGTCTCTGACTCCTCTCAGGAAGAGGATGAGGACGTGGATGCAGAAGAGGATGATGACCCATTTCAGCGTCTGTCGGAAGATGAGGAATCTCAGATTTAGATTCCAGCCCCAGCTGCTATCTTTCCTTCGCAGCCTTTCAAATCTCTCCTGCTTAAAGCTAGAGTATCCACGGGGCTAGCCGGGCAAGAAAAACAGGCTACTTCTTCCTCAGATCCTCCGGAGGATAATCTTCCTTATTTCATGAAAGAACAGGAAGACAATGAGGTAATTCCTATGCCCAAGTTGTTAAGGTTGCCTTGCTTAAACAGTGGGACCACCCAACTGCTGGCTTTACTCCCACTCCCAAGGACAAGAAGCTCTACAAGCTCTCCTCCGTCTATGAGGAACCCCTAACATGTCCCAAGCCAGATGAACCAGTGAAGACTCTCCACTCGACTGCCGCCATGCCTGGCGAAGCAGAGGAGGTCCTCCGGCCAGAGGACAATCGACTTGAGCAATGCTCAAAAGGAGTCTTCTTGCAGACTCATGGGCCTTTAAGAGTGCTGCAGCGGCATCCTTCTTTTCCAGAGCTATGCTCTTGTGGCTTCGTCAGCTCCAACCACACCTGCCTCCAGATGACTTACGGGGCCAACAGGATTTCAACAAAATCTTCGCAGCTGCCCAATATGTAGCAGATGCTACCCTCCAATCTTCCAGATTTGCAGCCAGGTCAGTAGCAGCCTCCACAACGGCCAGAAGTCTTCTATGGCTCCGCCCTTGGCAGGCGGGAGTAAGACAGAAGTGGCAGTTAGCCATGGGTCCGCTGAAACGTGACCTCCTCTTCGGAGACCTTCTGGACCCTCTCCTTACAGAGACCACAGACAAGAAAAAGGTCTTGGGACCTACCACCAAGAAGGCCCCTAAACCGTAGCCCTTTCGGCGCACAGGGCGTCTACAGGATCAGGGCTTCGCATTTCAAAGGAGTCCAGGTCAGTATTCTCCTCGGTTTCGATCCCAATCTAGAACCACCAGGGGCAGAGGTTCCCGTTATCAGAGAGGATCCTCTTCTACCAGGGCTTCCAAAAGAGCCAGATGGTAAGTTTCCTCCTTTCCCATAGGCGGTCGCCTAGCCTGGTTCTCTTCCGCCTGGCACCGTTCTTGTAAGGACCCCTGGGTCATTGACTCTGTGGAAAGGAGCCTAAAGTTAGAGTTCATTTCACCTCCCCCTAACCGTTTTTATTTCTTGTCCTTCTCCCAGTTCCCCTCCATCTCGTATCCGAATGGAGGAGGCTATTTCTCATTTGTTGACTATTAGAGCTATTCAACCGGTCCTCTCTCTCCAGAGAGGTTTAGGCTTTCTCCCATCCTCTTCATGGTCCCTAAGACCTCTGGAGGCTGGAGAGCCATCTTAAATCTAAAAAAATTGAACCGGTTCATAAAATATAGGATTTTCAAAATGCATTCCTTATCTTCCATTGTTACCAGCTCTACATCGGGGAGACTTTATGGTGTCTCTGGATCTCACGGAGGCCTTCCTCCATATCCCCATTGTCAAGGTCCATAGGAAATTTCTGCGCTTTGCCTTTCAAGGCAGGCATTTTCAGTGTAGGGCCATGCCATTTGGGCTCTACTCAGCTCCCAGAGTCTTCTCTAAACTCTTGGGATCCTTGGCGGCTCATATCCGAGCTTCTCCCATTCATATTTTATGTTATTTAGATGACATTTTAATTCATGGAAATTCCAGAACTGGGTGGCGGCAGACCTCTCTTTTACCATGTCGGTTCTACAGAATCATGGTTTCTCCATAAATCTTAAAGGGAGCCACCTTGATCCATCCACTTCCATTCTGCATCTGGGAACTATCATTAATTCTGAGTTATCCCAGGTTTTCCTCTCCACTGAGAGAAAACGCAGCTTTTTGGATCTCATTGCTCGCATCCTGCCCCAGCAATCTACCTCCATTGCCACCCTATCTTCCCTTTGGGTAAAATGGTGTCATCTATTGGTATTGTCCCCTGGGCCTGTCTTCACGCCAGGGAACTACAGTGGCTTCTATTACCTCCCAGAGATCGGGCCACAGCTACTCGAATCGTCGCCATTCCACCGACGGTTCGCAGATCCCTCAAGTGGTGGACTTCTCCAGCCCTAGACAAGGGATCTCCCTTCCAGTGCCCCGACCAGTTGTAGTCACCACAGATGCCAGCCTCTCGAGCTGGGGAGCCCACGCCCAGGGTCTTTTAGCTCAGGGCACATGGTCACTGGAGGAGGCTTCCAGGCCCGTCAATTGATTGGAATTAAGAGCCGTGTCTCTAGCTCTAAAACAATTCCAATCTCACACCTCCATCCAGCATGTGCTGATTTTCACCGACAATATAGCCACCAAAAGCCATATTTGCAGACGGGGAGGCACAAGAGCCTAGGCCTCAGGAGGGAGGCCCTGAAGTTAGGCCTTTGGGCAGAGAAGAATCTCCAGTCGCTTCTAGCCGACCTCATCTCGGGGAGCCTCAACGTCCAAGCGGACTGGCTCTCGCGAGCGACCATAGATCCAGGCGAGTGGAATCTCCATCAGTCACTGTTCCACCAAATCTGCCTCAGGTTCGGCCATCCAGTGTTGGATCTATTGGCGACCAAAGCCAATGCCCAGCTCCCTCACTTCATCTCCAGGTTCCCGTCTCCGGGAGCAGAGGCAATCACTGCTCTCAGGAGTCCTTGGCCTCCAGGTCTATTGTATGCCTTCCCTCCAATTCCAATTCTGCCAGACGTGATCAACAAAATTCTCCTGGAGAAGGCCCGAGTAATTCTGATTGCCCCTCACTGGCCTCGCAGGCCCTGGTTCGCGGACCTCCAACAATGTCCGTCCAGGACCCCTGGCGACTCCCCGTTTCGGAGGATATGTTGCGACAGGGGGCCTCCTTCCATCCAGACCCAGAGTGGTTCCACCTCACCGCCTGGTTATTATCCGGAGGGACTTAGACCTGCGAGGGTATGACCCGGACACAGTGGAAATCATCCTGAAGTCTAGAAGAGGGTCTACCAACCGGATCTACGACCATACTTGGTCCAAATTCCATCAGTGATGCTTGCAGGAGGGCTTATCTCCCCTGTGTCTTCCCATCCACAGGATAATCACCTTCCTCATGAAAGGCTCCCACCAAGGCCTCTCTACCAGCACCATCCGCCGACACCTGGCCGCCATCTCTTCCGTCTTGGCGGGGCCTCGCAGGCAGCCCCTCCGCTCCCTTCCAGAAATCCAAGAATTTCTAAGAGGAGTGGCCAACCTCAGGCCTTCTAAAATCCACAGATATCTCACCTGGGACTTGCCACGGGTTCTCCACTCTCTTACTCAGGCACCTTACGAACCCCTGAACTCTGCGTCCCTCAGGTACCTATCCTTCAAGGTAGCATTCCTGGTGGCGATTACATCCGCCCGACGCATATCTGAGTTGGCAGCCCTTTCTATCAGACAGGACCTCTGGCAGTTTCACCAGGACAAGGTGGTTCTGCGACTGGACCCCACCTTTCTACCAAAGGTCAGTTCCATGTCCCACAGATCTCAGGATATCATATTACCTTCCTTCTGCCTCCAACGAGAGCATCCCCTGGCAACTAGATGGCACACTCTGGATCTCACTAGAGCGCTAAAAGTTTATATCCAACGCACAAGATCCATCCGGAGGTCTGAAGCACTCTTCATAGCCTACCATCCCAGATCCTTGGGATCCAGAGTGTCTTCTACAGTAATAGGTCGTTGGATCAGAGGGACCATCTCTAAGGCCTACGAGACAGCTTCCCTTTCCATTCCAAGGAATATTACAGCGCATTCCACCAGAAGTGCTGCCACATCTGCCGCTTGGGCGACTCAGGCTCCGTTGGAAGAAGTCTGCAAAGCAGCCACTTGGGCCTCGCCAAATTCCTTCATCAACGATTCGTACGCATCAGCGGACGCTGCCTTCGGCAGAAGAGTACTCCAATCCGTTATCTCTCACGATAGCAAGGTACTCCCACCCTAGGGACCTATCTCTTGGGTATGTCCCATGTGACTGCTGGACCCACTCCTTCAGTACGGAGAATAGGCGTTGATTGCTTACCTGAACGCCTCTTCTCGTACGGTGAGTGGGTACAGCAGTCACTTCCCTCCCTTTGTGTGGTCTTCTTTACCTTCTATTCTATTTTCTTATAACACATGAGAGTTGAACATTAAAGAGCTTCACTACTGAGCCTAGTCTATGGATTCGCGAATTCTGGGGAAGGGGCGGATCCAGCAGTCTTTTTTAATACTAGGCTCAGTTCCAACGGATTGGACAGGAGCAACCCATGTGACTGCTGTACCCACTCACCGTACGAGAAGAGGCGTTCAGGTAAGCAATCAACGCCTATTTACCCTTAGATTATCTACAGTTGACCTATCCAGATTCCTAAGAGGTCAGTAAGGGGTGAGTACAAGTGCACTAGAGTGCCTTCCGTCCCCTGTCCTATTGCTCTCCTATATCTCCTATATCTTTCTTCTATTCCTATATCTCTTCTTCTACTCTTTCATTGATATGTTCTATTACTATATCTTCTTTTCTATTATTTCTTAGATATATTTTACTATGAGTATCTCCTCTATAACCTTCATCATGTATTTTACTATGTGTATATAGATATATACCCACTAAAACCCTCACTGTGTATTGGACAAAATAAATAAATAATAAATACAACAATCTCAGTTACAATAACTCACAGGAACCAACAGATCAATACAGCAACTTCAGAGCACACTTCACACAGAGCAGAATGAGATATCAGAAAGAGAGAACGAACAGAACAGCATAGCGAGCAGAGAGCTCTAAAATATATAAATATATTTTTCACCTGATGAGGTTGCTGCATGCTTAATTGCCTTAGAATGACTCAGCATTCTCAAACGTAGGCCTTCCTTCTGCATTGAGATATTACCCTAGGATATGCTTAATCCTGACAGTTTATTTGCTTCCTTTTCCTGCTGAATTATGGAAGATATTTTCTCTGGAATTTATTACTGTTCTCCCAGAAGTATTATAGTTCTACAACCAGTCTAGTGATATTGTATCTGTTTACCAAGATAACTCATTTTATTCCATGTAAGAGGCTACCATCTGTTCTGGAAACTGCACAGCTGTTTCTCGGCCACATTTTCCGCTACAGTACAGGGACTCAGTTATCATGTGATCTCAGATTGCAGCTCCTGATTTATATCCCTCTTCTACTTATTGGACATTTCTATTCATCCAACTTTGTCTCATCACGAAGGGAATCAAATGGGCAGATGGGGAAGAGTAATGCAATATCGTGCTGCTATTTATTCTATGAACATGACAATTAGCCTGATCTCTAGTCCACTCTTTGCAGAATTTGAGTTTTTTAAACTTTCAAATGTGTCTTATGTGTCCTTTCACTGGCATTTCTTGCTCCCAAACAGTTTTTGGATATAATCCATAACATTTGCCCTCCGTGGTTCTTTGTCCTTCTACAGTTCTTTGAGCCTCCAAAAGAGGCAGGTAGCCTTTTAAGAGAACAACTAGCTTTGATCATGGCTGCATATAAATGGATATATTGACACCTTTGCTAAGGAAAGAGCAAAGCAAAAGATTTTCTTGGCCTTTAAAAAAACGACCGCCATAAATAAAATACAAGTGATAGGATTGGTAACTTGTGAAGCTATCTTATACCGGGACTCATTGCTCACAGTCACTCATGCCCTCATCACCTCGAGGCTCGACTACTGTAATGCTCTCTACATGGGACTACCTTTGAAAAGTGTTTGGAAACTTCAGATCGTGCAGAATGCAGCTGCGAGAGCAGTCATGGGCTTTCCCAAAAATGCCCATGTTACACCAACACTCCGCAGTCTGCATTGGTTGCCGATCAATTTCCGGTCACAATTCAAAGTGTTGGTTATGACCTATAAAGCCCTTCATGACATCGGACCAGAATATCTTCGAGACCGCCTTCTGCCGCACGAATCCCAGCGACCGATTAGGTCCCACAGAGTCGGCCTTCTCCAGGTCCCGTCAACTAAACAATGTCGGTTGGCGGGCCCCTGGGGAAGAGCCTTCTCTGTGGCGCCCCCAGCTCTCTGGAACCAGCTCGCCCCAGAGATTAGAACTGCCCCTACCCTCCTTGCCTTTCGTAAACTCCTCAAAACCCACCTGTGTCGTCAGGCATGGGGGAATTGAGACATCTCCCCCGGGCCTATATAATTTATGTATGGTATGTTTGTAGGTATGTCGGTTTAAAAATGGGGTTTTCTTAACTATTTTAAATTGTAAATTATTAGATTTGTCATGAATTGTTTTATTGTGTTGTGAGCCGCCCTGAGTCTACGGAAAGGGGCGGCAGACAAATGTAATAAATAAGTAAGTAAGTAAGTAAGTAAGTAAGTAAGTAAGTAAGTAAGTAAATAAATAAATAAGAGTATAACAGGTTAATAGTATTAAGCTAAATATGCCAAATTATTAACCTTGAATGTTTGTTTCTTTCCTGCATTACCAGGATAGACCTCAGATTTTCAGCAAAATATGAGTTCTATCAGTGTATGCTTGGAAATTCTTCTCAACATAAGGGAAGTCCATTTATCTATTAACCAGTAAAAGGAGGCATCTCTTCCTTCTCCAGGTCTTCCATTCTATCATTTCTTTTATGATAAAGATTTAGTTAGCATTAATTTTTAAGTTACAGACAAGAATTTTGGCTAAATTATTTTTAGATGTTTTAGAGTATTCAGATTTTAATATATAAATAGATGCTTATCAGGCTTATCTTTTCTTCTCTTAGATTTCATAGTTCTATTATTGGAAGTATTGTGACCTACTGAAATAATCAGCAGTAAATATAACAGTTTATTTTTGTTTAAGACAGTGAATGGAAAACCAGATATGAAACTCAAGTAGAATTGAATGAAAAACTAGAAAGGCAGATTGAATTTCTCCAAGAAAAGATGGAGCAACTTGGTGGCAGCCCAACAGGTATAGGTCTTATTGTTAGTATTTTGTCATGTTAATTTTGACAAAGATTTTCAATATTTGCCTATTGTTTATCAAAGGCTTATTTATTTTTCTTCTTTTTAGACAAACTGGCTCCTGTTCGCTCCTTTGAACAAATGCATTCGGTAAGTAAATATACAGGTAAGCATAAATATTTCTTAGACCATATTATGATACCTTGTCTTACGAACTTAATTGGTTCCAGGACAAGGTTCGTAAGGTGAAAAGTTTGTAAGACGAAACAATGTTTCCCATAGGAATCAATGTAAAAGCGAATAATGCGTGCAAATCCTTCAGGAAAATCCCAAACTTTAGAAGGGAGGCGAACAGAGGGCAGGGAGGAGCAGCGAAAGGGGGCGGGTGGAAGAAGCAAGGCTAGGCTAAGGGGTGAGTGGGAAGGAAGAAAGGCAAGGGGGGGTGCCCCTCCCTTTTCTTTCTTCAAAAGACACCCTTTCAGTGCCTCTGCAAGCACTCCATTCTCCTAGCTTTATTAATGCAAACTCTTTCCGTCTCCAAGCCGCTTCTCCCTTTTCTTTCTTCAAAAAAACCCCACCCTTCATCTTAGAATACTTACGCATCTTAATGTTTGGTGTGCACTATTAGTCAGTCAACCGCTTTATATTTTCCCAGCTTGTTACTATTTATTTAATTAATATTTCTTCAGCTATTATTGTACTGGAACATCATAACATTAAAAACCAACAAAAGAAAGCAACAAAAAGAATAACTAAAGAGATAATGGTGTTTAAGGGTAATTTAACCAAATACATGCAAAAGTCATATTAAAAATCACATTGGTAGGCTCATGCAAACTCTATATCTCAAGAACATACAAGTCTTCAAGGGTTTAGAAAATTCCTGAAGGGAGCCAAGTGAATGAAGTAATTAGGATACCACAATAAGCCTCCATCAAGAGCCCAAGGGACCTATATTTACTGTGTGTTTTCAAAAATGTTTCATTGCTCTTTATGATATAGTCATTACTGTGATCAATATGCTCAATAGACAAACAGAATGAGAGAAAAAACAATAACAATGCTTGCAGAGGAAAAATTTAGAATATAAATGTGTGTGTTTTTATTTTAACAGTGAAGGCAGATAAATAGTTTTTTTAGAGTTGTTATAGAGAAGTTACATTCAAATGTGGCAGAAAATATGTTTTTTCCATGCACAAAAAAAAAATGTAGCAAATTGAAAGTCTGGTTAAATTTCATACTATATGTGAAGTTTTAATATCACTTTATAATACCTTGGTAAGGCCACACCTTGAATACTGCATTCAGTTTTTGTCACCATGATTTTAAAAAAATATTCATTTATTCATTCATTTATTTATTTATTCATTTGTCAATCAAGTATAGTAGTTTATATACACATAACATGTAAAGTAATGATAAAAGAAGACAATAGGACAGTAGGACAGGGATGGTAGGCACAATGGTGCGCTTATGTACGCCCCTTCAGACTTAGAAAAGAGGAGATGTCAATTGTAGACAATCTGAGGTTGAAGTTTTGGGGTTTGGGGAAGAAACAACAGAGTCAGGTAGTGAATTCCAGGTGTTGATCACTCTATTATTTATGTATGTATGTATGTATGTATGTATGTATGTATCCATCCATCCATCCATCCATCCATCCTTCCTTCCTTCCTTCCTTCCTTCCTTCCATCCATCCATCCATCCATCCATCCATCCAATGCACAATACATATTGAAGAGAATAGACATGTGGTTGAAGCTGAAGTAGTCATTGACAGGCAGGACGTTGCAGCATATGATTTTGTGGCCAATGTTTAGATCGTGTTTTAGGCGTCGTTGTTCTCAGCTTTCTAGACCCAGTATTGTTAGTCTATTTTCGTAGGTTATTCTGTTTTGAGCGGAGGAGTGAAGGGCTCTTCTGGTGAAGTATCTTTGGACATTTTCGAGGGTGTTGATGTCCGAGATGTGGTATGGATTCCAGACAGATGAGCTGTATTCAAGGATGGGTCTAGCAAACGTTTTGTAGGCTCTGGTGAGTAGTGTGAGATTGTAGGCTCTGGTCAGTAGTGTTGCTGAAGTCGTATTTTCTGCAGTCTAGTTTGGAGCAGTTTAAATTTAGTTTGAATCTATTATATGCTTGTGTGTGGTTGCGGTTGAAGGTGAAGTAGTCATTAACAGGAAGGACAATTTGGTATATGATTTTGTGAACTATGGTTAGATCAGTTCGGAGGCAAAGTATGTTTTGTTCTATGCACAAAAGAAATATGTAGCAAATTGAAAGTCTGATCAAACTTCACACTATATGTGAAGTGTTAATACAGTAGTCCCTCGCTATACCGCGCTTCACCTACTGCGGCTTCACTTCATCGCGGGTTTCTGAGGAAGTCGATCGGCAGATTTAAACAGCCCGCCGAACTCGATTGGCAGGTTAAAAAAAAAAAAATCTAAAATTGTAAATACTGTATTTAAATACTGTATCTAAAATAAATACTGTGTGGGAAGGGTTTATAAACACTTAAAACAATGAAAACTTACCAAACAATTACAATATAAATACTTAAATAAGTACTATCAGTCGATAAATTCCCCATCGCGGATTTCACCTATCGCGGCCAGGTCTGGAACTTAACACCAGCGATAGGTGAGGGACTACTGTACCACTTTATAATGCCTTGGTAAGGCCACACTTGGAATACTGTATTCAGCTTTGGTTGCCACAATGTAAAAAAGATATTGAGACTCTAAAAAGAGTTCAGAAAAGAGCAACAAAGATGATTAGGGGACTGGAGGCTAAATCAAATGAAGAACAGTTGCAGGAACTGGGTATGTCCAGTTTAATGAAAAGAAGGACTAAGGGAGACATGATAGTAGTGTTCCAATATCTCAGGGCCACCACAAGCAAGAGGGAGTGAAAGTATTCTCCAAAGCCCCTGAGGGTAGGGCAAGAAGCAATGGATGGAAACTAATCAAGGAGAAAAGCAACTTAGAACTAAGGATAAATTTCTTGACAGTTCGAGCAATTAATCAGTGGAACAGCTTGCCTTCAGAAGTTATGAATGTTTCAACACTGGAAGTTTTTAAGATGATGTTAGATAACAATTTGTCTGAAGTGGTGTAGGGTTTCCTGCCTAAGCAGGGAGTTGGACTAGAAGACCTTCAAGGTCCCTTATTCTATTCTATTTGAGGAGGGGCAAAGTTTGCTCATACTGAAACATGGAATGTTTTGTTTGTTCTCGGTTTTGTCTGAGAGGAACTCAGAGATGTTTTATGAATGAGTAGGGGCTATGCACTAGTCTGCCAACCAATTCTTCCAGTGGCTTAGCTATTTGCTGCCACATTTGAATTTAAGCATGGTCTAGTTGACTGATCCATCTACTTCTTCCCCATCTTCCAAGTCCCTTCCTTCTTTGTAGCTACTTCCCCATTGATCTACGCAAATCATGCCTTCTGCTTACCTCTGTTTAATTACTATAACATAGCATCATCCATGGCCTTGTGCTTTTCATGCTGCCTCTCATTTCAGAAATACTTTGTCCAATATATGTATTGGAGGAAGGTGTAGATCTCAACCAAACATATATGTTTCAGTTTGGCCATGTACCATTTGGTACTCTCTCTTCCATATGTAGAATATTTTACGCATAAGTAAAACTTTCAGTCAAAAACTTTCCCATATCTCATTCTTTAATTGAAGAACCTGAAAGTCTTTTCTAGATAGATTGAAGCATTTCTGGGATGTTTAAAGGTTTCAGAACACCACTTCCAACCTCTCAGAACTTTAAATACTCCTGAGTTGTATTTGTCTTGTTTCAGAATGCCTGGACACAAACATTTTTAAAAAACTCAACATTTTTCTCTTAAAACTTTCTGAAAGTTCTTCAGGCTTCTTGTGTGAATCATTTTATAACTGAATGAAATGATTTAATTGTTACTTACTATTATTCCTACTTATAACAGAATCATGGCATCAGAATAAACTTTCTACAAAAATTGATTCCCCCACATTTTGGTTTTCTCATAATGTCCAAATATACTGGATATCTTCCCAGCAATATGGAGTGGAACAGATAAACATGCATTCAAGAATACAAGACTTTCTGATTATAGGAAAATTGAGAAGCTATTGCAAAATAATTGCAGCAATTGTTGTAATTCAAATATGTATTCTATGTGTACTGCAAATAATACTGAAATTTTTAAGTTCTTTTTCCTGCCTTTCTTTGTAAAAAAACCCCAATGTGACTCTTTTATGAGAATAGAATAGAATAGAATTCAGAGACAGTTTCTATCTGTTTGTTATTTTGGAAACGACCAGATTAAATGTCAAGTAGTCACAACTTACTCTCATAAAAACTATTTTGGGTATTCCCATAGATACTTTATCTGCAAAAGTCAATATTCTTTGTTTAAACAAAAATGAATGAATTTAAAGCACCATTGGTTTAAGCATTCTTGAATCAACATACTGTACAATTCTTTAATGGTAATGAAAATTCTTGGATGATAAATAAGGAAGCAGATTGCAAAAGGTCATGATTGCTGTTTACTGTAAGAAAGCAGCATCTTTTTGGAATTTTTTTTCCTGTGTCTTAGATTGTTGATTCTTAAGTAAACTTTTTTTTCTAAGGACATCCTTTCAGTTTGTTTTCTGCTGAAAGTGTAATGGTAAAGAACTGATAGGCATAATATATATGGAGAATTTGATTTGCCTGTTCAGCTTGGATGATGGCACCACTCTGTACTAGTATCAAGGCCATTATTGTTTTGAAGTAGATCTAATGGGAAAGTTATTTCATGCCCCATATGTTTTATTTTATAGAGACTAATTATCAAGCAGTCATATTGCAATCCATTGAAGCATTCTTCATTGCATTATGAATGTTGCTATAATTAAGAAAGATTGCGAGAAATGTGTAAAATATTCTTCAGGAATTAAGTTTGTAGCAGGGGAAACTAATCTTTTACAACGTTCTATTAAGTAAAATAACTTAATAGAGAAAGACTGGTATATAAACAAAGCATTACATTGCTTTTATGGACACTATTTCAATAGCACTATCTTCAAAACATTCTTACCAAAAATTGCTGGAGAAGTTCAGTGTATGATATAAATATTACCATAATTTATTATTATTTATTATTATCATTATTATTTATTAGATTTGTATGCCGCCCCTCTCCGAAGACTCGGGGCGGCTCACAACAGCAATAAAAAACAGTATAACAATGGGACAAATCTAATAATAAAATATATAAAACCCCCAACAATTAAAAACCATACAGCACATACACACCAAACGTGAAATATAATAAGCCTGGGGGAGATGTTTTAGTTCCCCCATGCCTGGCGATATACGTGGGTCTTGAGTAACTTGCGATTTATTGCTTTCGATAAGGCTAGATCTCACAAATCCTTTGTATGGGATCTGGATTTCAAGGAGGAGAATGACTAAAATAATAATATTAATACGACCAAATATAAGGTTCTTTGTACATAAATACACAAATTATTTTATTTCACTATGAGTTTGCTGTGTAAATTAGAGATAAATGTGTAAGATTTTTCTTAGATAGAATTAGTTAGCCCAGTTCTTGCTGATATTACTCATTTAAGCTTATGCCCATACCCTATTCATTCAATGTTTTTAGACTGACTATTGTTCTGTCTGGGTCCCCCCAGATGCCAAAACCAACCAAAAAGAGTATCCAGACACACTGGTAAAAAGCAAAGGCAGTTTATATAATTCAAAGCAAACACAGGTAACAAAAACTGTTCTTACAGACAGGAACACTATGAAGCTTCACAGAGGTTTCACGAAGGCCAGGCAATAAAACAGGATTCTTGCTGGCAAAAACAACGCTGGAGATAATAAAACCCACGCCTCCCCCAAGTCTTCCAGACTTCTAGGCCACAAGCCAAGATCAGAGACGCCGAGAATCGAAGCAAGGTCACAGGACTCCCAGTTGATAACTCTCCATAAGACTGTAAGGGCAGGCCTGCCTTTTCAACCCTGCTGAGGAGAACCACACCCAAACCCAGCTGTTGCCAATTCAGGGATGGAAATACCTTTATAATTGGCCCCGTCTTTGAGCTGCTCGTCGCTGCCTCATGTCTATTATAGCCTGTGCGTCTTCATCCAATGAATCCAGGCTACTAGCTGGGGAGAGCCCCCCCCCCCCCCCGGGGGTCTCAGGCTGCTCTCCTTCCTCCTCTTCCTGACGTTCCTCTCCCCCGTCTGCCTGGTCCTCCCCCTCCTGTTCACTGTCCTCCTCCTCTGGACATGGATCCGGCTGAGATCCAGCCGGTCCCTGAGGAGCCTCAGGCTGAAACAACAACTATAAACTGACAATTAAATTTCAAACTGTGGTAATCTCCATGTATCTGACACAGGTGTTGTTTTTTTTTACTTATACCCAAGTAATTGGGCTTTTAACTTTCTCAAATACCTTATTTGTCTCATTAGCCAGTGGATTTTAATGATTATTCATTCTGCACTCCATTTCTGAGACCATATAATAAATAGGATTTCTACATCCACTTTCTCTTGTGTCATATTTGTGCTGGGAAAACCATTTGGATCCTCGCTGATCATTTATACGCCTCAATATGCCAAACGAAACTTTGCTTCAAGTATAAGTGACAAGAACTCCAAGACTAAAGTAGTAAGCAGAGTTTTGTTCATGTGTTGAATATAGTCATTTTGTTATAGAAGCAGTAATGTTGCATTGAATACTCTTTCTGGCATCTAAACAGCTCGGCATCTGGCATTTTTTCCAGCCTTTTCCCACTCTTCATCTAAAACTGTAAACCATAGGCAAACATGATTTGAACAGATGCAACATTTCCCCATCATGATTTTGTTCCTGGGTATTTTAATGTTTTGCTTGGTACTGAATTTTTGAATGCTGTTTATAAACCTTCATTGACGCAGTAAAGATACTGCTTAATATAGAATTCTCCTCTTTTTTTGGTAAAGCTTATATAATCCACCAGAGGGCACATTATATTTACAATATATACCGGTATGTACCAGCCTTTAGAGGAGCCTTTTGTCTCTTTGACAGGTTAGATATACAGTGCTAAGATAAAGTTGGGCAACATTAAACATTCTGCTATCTCGCAGGTCTTGATGAAAGTAATGGGATTTTAAATACTTTTCTATTATCTGTACTGTGCCTATTCTATTTTGAGTTTCATATTTGGAAAAACTCCCTTTACATATGCATATGTATTTAGCCAGCATGCTGTTTCCTTTTGGAATAATGAACATTTTGCTGATTACAAGAAAGGAATATTAAATAGTGAGCCGTAGGAATGTAGGTATGAATTAAAGAAAGGAAATACAGTGGTACCTCTACTTAAGAACTTAATTCGTTCCATGATCAGGTTCTTAAACAGAAACATTCTTAAGAATTTTATTTATTTATTTTTTATTTATTTATTTTGTCCAATACAAATTGAAAGTTAAAGAGAATAAAAACGTGTACTGTAGTAGTAAATATCAGAGAAGGGATAGAAGAAGAGATATGAGAATAGAATACATCAATGAAGAGTAGAGGAAGGATATATGAATGGGAGAAAAGATATATAAAATATAGGAGAGACAATTGGACAGGGGACGGAAGGCACACTAGTGCACTTATGCTCGCCCCTTACTGACCTCTAAGGAATCTGGATAAGTCAACCATGGAAAGTCTAAGGGAAAAATGTTGGGGGTTGACACCACAGAGTCTGGTAATGAATTCCACGCTTCAACAACTCGATTGCTAAAGTCATATTTTTTACAGTCAAGTTTGGAGCGGTTGATATTAAGTTTGAACCTGTTGCGTGCTCTTGTGTTATTGTGGTTGAAGCTGAAGTAGTTGTTGACAGGCAGGATGTTGCAGCATATGATCTTGTGGGCAATGCTTAGATCATGTTTAAGGCGTCATAGTTCTAAACTTTCTAGACCCAGGATTGTATGTCTAGTAAGAAGAAGCAATTTTTTCCATAGGAATCAATGTAAAAGCAAATGATGCGTGCAAACCCATTAGGAAAGAAATAAAAGCTTGGAATTTGGGTGAGAAGAGGAGGAGGACTGTCACTGCCGAAGGAAGAAGGTGAGGTGAGGGGAATCAAAAAAATCCAAAACTTTAAGGCTTTAAAAAAAAAAGAGGTGGCGAGGAGGAGCACGTGCCTCCAATACACCCGGCGCAAGGCTGCCTCCCATACACTGTCTTCCATACACTGGTTGCTGCTGCTGCTACCTGCTGCCTCTTCCTTCCCAAGCTGAAGGGCTCCCCTCTCCTCTCGCTCGCTCACTTTGTAGCCGGTTCCTTTCCTTTGCTATGGTGACTTCTCGGCTGCCCAGAGCGAAGGGAGTGTTTCTTTTCTCTGGGTGCTGGCAGAGGTTTATTCCCTCTCCAGGCGCCCAGAGAAAGGAAAATGCTTCGTTTGCTCTGGATGCCAAAGCTTCCTTGAGTGCCACCGAAAGGCTCCTCTGGCAGCCCAGAAAAGCCCGAGATGGCCAGGATTAAACAGGAAATGGCAGAAAACTGGCTGGGCCTTCGTGCTGCTCTCAAATTTCCTGGGAAATTTTTCCAGGCTCGGGTTCTTAAGTAGAAAATGGTTCTTAAGTAGAGGCAAAAAAAAATCTTGAACACCCGGTTCTTATATGGAAAAGTTCTTAAGTAGAGTCGTTCTTAAGTAGAGGTACCACTGTACAGCTAAATCTATTTTATGCCACTATTCACTCTATTACTCCATTCCTTTTTATCTTTGCAAATCCTCCTTGCTTGCATCATGGCCATACACTGCTTAATATATTACCTC
Organism: Erythrolamprus reginae; assembly: GCF_031021105.1. Taxonomy (NCBI): domain Eukaryota; kingdom Metazoa; phylum Chordata; class Lepidosauria; order Squamata; family Dipsadidae; genus Erythrolamprus; species Erythrolamprus reginae. The sequence continues at coordinate 29,459,694 of NC_091953.1, read as the reverse complement.
TTTCTCTTTAAACTTCCCTATTCTTTTTGAGCATCTTGTCAATTCTTATTTATTTATTTATTTATTTTGTCCAATACACAATGAGGGTTTTAGTGGGTATATATCTATATACACATAGTAAAATACATGATGAAGGTTATAGAGGAGATACTCATAGTAAAATATATGTAAGAAATAATAGAAAAGAAGGTATAGTAATGGAACATATCAATGAAAGAATAGAAGAAGAGATATAGGAATAGAAAAAAGGAATAGGAGATATAGGAGAGCAATAGGACAGGGGACGGAAGGCACTCTAGTGCACTTGTACTCGCCCCTTACTGACCTCTTAGGAATATGGATAGGTCAACCGTAGATAATCTAAGGGTAAAGTGTTGGGGGTTTGGGGATGACACTGTGGAGTTCGGTAATGAGTTCCACGCTTTGACAACTCGGTTACTGATGTCATATATTTAACAGTCAAGTTTGGAGCGGTTAATATTAAATTTAAATCTGTTGTGTGCTCTTGTATTGTTGTGGTTGAAGCTGAAGTAATCGCCGACAGGCAGGACGTTGCAGCATATGATCTTGTGGGCAATACTTAGATCTTGTTTAAGGCGTCTTAGTTCTAAGCTTTCTAGGCCCAGGATTGAAAGTCTAGTCTCGTAGGGTATTCTATTTCAAGTGGAGGAGTGAAGGGCTCTTCTGGTGAAGTATCTTTGGATATTTTCAAGGGTGTTAATGTCTGAGATGCGATATGGGTTCCAAACAGATGAGCTGTATTCGAGGATGGGTCTGACAAAAGTTTTGTAAGCTCTGGTAAGTAGTGTGAGATTGCCAGAGCAGAAGCTACATAGGATTAGGTTTACAACTCTTGAAGCCTTCTTGGCTATGTTGTTGCAGTGGGCTTTGGCACTTAAATCTGTTGTTATTAGTATATTATTGGTATATTATTAGTATTAACCATGGTCTTCCTGGTTTATTTTACCCATACATTCTTCCTCTATTTGTTTTGCAGTTCAATCCTCATTTTATTCTTTCTGTGTGACAAATCAACATTTATTGTGTGCTGAGCATTTAATTTGACATTTAAACCACATCGATTCAAAATCCATACAGCCTTGACTGTATTGCTCTTTGTTTGACTGAACATACTTCTTAAATATCAGTTTCTCATTGCCTCCAACATCTGTGGTTTTTCCTCAGACCTAGCTCTCATTTCCAAAACAAAGTGCACAGAAGCATGCATATTCATTTTTATTTCAAAATTCATTAATTTCCCACATTATGATTATTTTTATTTTTTAATTATTTTTATTGATTTTTGTGTTTTCCACATGTTAATAAAAATAAAAATTTATAAAATGATAAATATATATGTTGATGTTAGAACCATGGAAACAATAGATATGAATACGATATTATATAAATAAGAGTTAAATGTTCGGTACTAGGAGGTATAATAAATAGTGCGTATATTGTGAGAAGGTGCTGATACAACCAGTATGTCGCTGTTGCAAAGTTGAAACTGTGATACAAAATGAAGAAAAATGTACAATAAAAACATTAAAATAAAATAAAATATGATTGTGGGGCACTGCAAATGAATGTAGTCCAGTTGCCAAGTGTCCAAAGTGGTCATGTGGCATGAGAAAATATTATTTTACTGAAAGTAGTAGATGCTTGGAACAAACTTTCAGCAGACGTGGTTGGTAAATCCAGTCACTGAATTTAAGCATGCCTGGGATAAACATATATCCATCCTAAGATAAAATACAGGAAATAGTATAAGGGCAGACTAGATGGACCACGAGGTCCTTTTCTGCCGTTCATCTTCTATGTTTCTATAAGGGGGAGGTCAGCCATTCAAACTTTTAATCCAGGTCTTCAGTACCACATAGGTGAGTGTGTCAGCACTTCAAACAGTTGCTAAGTGATTAGTCATAAGCTGGGGACTACCTATAGTTCCTTTGGAGAGGAGCAGACAGAGTCAAGCGGAGGCGCAAAAAAATCTTATTTAATAAATATGCCTTTCCCAAAGTTTAATTGCATTGTTTTCATTATTCATTTTTGTTCATGTTGGTGTTTAGAGTTTTAGGGGAGTTGTGTATATTAAGATTACAAAGGGAGGTACTGACACAATAGGTTTAGGAACCTCTGCATTTAAAAATCACATGAACATCACATATCCATATCTTAATCTCTATTTAGTTCTAAGCATATTATTCTCAGCAAACTTTACATTCATCGTCTATAATACTTGCTACATTCATTAACTATCCTGTATTTTTTATTCACATAAAACCATTCACAATTCAATTGCGACCATTACATTAGTCCGCATAAATACAGTAAACAAACTTTCTCATAACAATAATTACATGAATAATAAACCTTATTATAATTTTAAATAATATTTCTTTTTGTTTTGGTGGAAAAGTTCCAGCATCTCTATTCTTTCTTTTCATTTAGAACTCCTAATATATAATACCTTGAATAACTACAGTAAGTACTGACATGATAAAGTAATACTGGCCCTAGTATCAAACTGTTATTACGGTAAACTAAATAATGTCTATTCATATGTAAGGAAGGGATATTGCTCCATATCTGACATTTACATTTTATTTCACATGTCCTTTTAACTGAAATAAAATTGTGCTTTCTCAATTTTATTGTAACTTTTTCCCATCTTCCCCAAACATGAAAGTCAAATTTGCAGTAATTGTATTTTGAATTCTAGGGGTAATATTGACCATAATTAATTACAAAATGGTGCTTACATTGCCAGTTTTGAAATATACTGCATTATTAAGAATATAATTACTGCATTAAGAATATAATTACTGTATGGCAGGGTTATTTATTATTTATTCATTTATTAAATAATTTATATGGCTGTCCCTCTCAGAGCAGTGACTCATGGTGTAGAAAGATTATAAACCTAGTAGTTAAAAACAGTAGCCCTGATTGCCTGAAATAAATGATGCCTTCCAATCATAAAATCATATCAGTAATAGGCACTCCTGGCCCAAATGCTTGGAGAAAAAGCTTTGGAGACTTACAAAAGGCTAAGAGAGTCAAGACCATTGAATCTTTAGGAAATGCTGTTCCAAATGGCATGGTCTTCCACATAGAAAAGTCCATTCTGGGGTCCAACAAGATGACATTGTTATTTGGAGGGACCTGGAGCTTTGCCTTCTGTACTAGATCTGGTAGGCTGAGTAGAAACCATTGGAGAAAGGGTCCTGTTGATAGTCTGGCCTTCAATACCTTTTCATGCCGGGGGCCTTCAATACCTTTTCAGAGCCGAGGTGGCGCAGCAGGTAGAGTGCTGTACTGCAGGCCACTGAAGCTGACTGTAGATCTGTAGGTCAGCGGTTCAAATCACATCACCGGCTCAAGGTTGACTCAGCCTTCCTTCCTTCCTTCCGAGGTGGGTAAAATGAGGACCCAGATTGTGGGGGCAATATGCTGGCTCTGTTAAAAAGTGCTATTGCTAACATGTTGTAAGCCGTCCTGAGTCTAAGGAGAAGGGCAGCATAAAAATTGAATAAATAAAATAAATAAATAAATGCCATGGCAAAACCTATAGATGTCTTCTCAGAAAAATGTATTCAAATGCATGAAGTAAAATGTTCAAATATATGTTGTTGCAAATGGTATTAAAGCTTCCATAGTTTGCTTTATAAGGCAAATGTAAGCTTTTTCCGCCCTGGAAACAGCAAAGGATCAGCTGACAGTGTTAGGTTGTCGGGTAGGCCTCTGCCAGTCAAAATTGAGCTCAGGAGGGACTCAGACAGCCCTCCTGAGCTCCATTTGCGCTGGCAGAGGATTACAGCTAAAAACAGAGCTTGGGAGCTCATTTTTGCTGGCAGAGTGCTTGGGCCGCTACAGGTACCCCCAACACAAGTGACGTCAAGCTAGCCACACCTACCCTGCACCCCCAAGGTCAAACACAATCCTGATGCTGCCCTCAATGAAATAGAGTTTGATGCCCCTGTGATATCTGATAATGAGATGCTTTTTTAAAAAATGGGGAAGAAAGCAGATTTATTTAGAAATCAAATCACTCTTCCTCTGATATGAATGTTGCCTTTTTTGTATTCTTTTGTAATGTGGTTTTTTTAAAAATGGGGGTATGCTTCATTTTGTACATTTTCTATGTCAGCTGCCAAATGTTTGAGTTGCGACAGCATAGGAATATTTATTGATTGATTGATTGATTTGTTGATTTATTTAATTGGATTTATATGCCGCCCCTCTCCGAGGACTCGGGGGGGCTCACAGCATGTACAGAAAAACAGGAAACAATAATAACAATCCAATTATACCTTAAAAAACAATTAAAATTCTAATTAAAAACTATCAATATCATTCATTCAGCAGTCAAACTAAGCATTCATCAGTCAGGGGGGAAGGTCTAAGGAACCCCAGGCCTGGCGGCAAAGATGAGTTTTTAAACTTTTTCGGAAGGCAAGGAAGGTGGGGGCAGTACGAATCTCTGGGGGGAGCTGATTCCAGAGGGCCGGGCCCCCCACAGAGAAGGCTCTTCCCCTAGGTCCCACCAGCCGACATTGTTTGGTCGACGGGACCCTAAGGAGACCAACTCTGTGGGACCTCACCGGTCGCTGGGATTTGTGTTTAATAAATAGAAAAAATATACACATAATCTGCCTGAAGAATATAGAAACCAAGTGCTTTGTGGTGTTTCCAGCCGGAAAGCCTGCCCAGCAGTAAGATACAAATAAATAAATCAAATTTACAAACTGCCAATTTTATTCCTAGGTCTTAAATCGTCTTTCCCTCTTGTCCTTGTAAGACTTTTCCTAGCCTGGAAATTGAAACTACTCAGGGTTTATACAACAACTATCTCAATGCTGGTTCTATTTGCCATTATTGCCTTAACACCATCTCTGATATGTAGGTATTTGAGGAAATAAATCACTGTAAATTAAGACCATCCTATAGTACAGTGGTTTTCAACCTTTTTTGAGCCACGGCACATTTTTTACATTTACAAAACCATGGGGCACATTGAGGGGAGGGGGGCGGCTAAAAAAAGTTTGGACAAAAAAAAAATCTCTCTTCCTTTTGCTCTATTTCTCTCTCCCTCTTTCTGTCCCTCTTTTTTTCTCTCTCCATCCCTTTCTTTCTCTCTTCCTTCTTTCCTCTTTTTTGCTCTTTCTCCCTCCCTCCCTCCCTCTATGTCTTTCTCTCTCCCACCTTCCCTCCCTCTCTCTCTTTCTTTCTCTCTCTTGCTCTCTCTTGCTTGCTTTCTCTCTTGTTCTCTTTCTCACTCTCTTTCTTTCTCTTGCTTGCTTTCTCTTTTGTTTTCTTTCTCTCTCTCTCTCTCTTGCTCTTTCTTTCTTTCTCTTGTTTTCTTTCTCTCTCTGAGCTTCGCGGCACACCTGACCATGTCTCGCGGCACACTAGTGTGCCACGGCACACTGGTTGAAAAACACTGCTATAGTAGTATCATATTTAACATTCCATTCATTACATTTTTTTAACCCAGTGCTGTGTCTCTAGATTTTGAGCCCCAGTGCAATATTCATAGACAACATGTGCTTAGCATCATCTGCCAGAATCCTTGTCCCAGCTTATTTATTTATTAGATTCTTTTAATTATTAAAAAGGAAGCCAGTATGTGCAAAGTGAAGCACCAGCTTGAAATGTAATCTTTATTTACAATGATGTCTCTGGGCTCCACATAAACTCATTATTTGTAATTAAGTATATACTGTGTTCGGTGCTTTATTTGGAATAGTTCCCTGTAGAAAAATTTGCTTTCAACTTTTTTTCTATCAGTTTTCATTTCATTTGATGAAAAAGAATTTGCTTCCAAAGTTCTTTCAGAGGAGAAGATCATTTTGATGAAATGTTGTGGGTGGAAGGTGATATTTGGACATTGATTTAGTGAAAGGTTGCCAACATGGTGTTTGTGTGAGAGAATGTTCTCCCTATATCTTTCTGGATTCCTGTAAATCTTAAGGGCTTTTCAGATGATGAAACGCAGACAGGAAGAGGTGGGGGGCATCAGTGTAATGCAGGGGTCTCCAATCTTGGCAGCTATAAGATTTGTGGACTTCAACTCCCAGAGTGCCTCAGCCAGCAAAGCTGGCTGAGGAACTCTGGGAATTGAAGTCCACAAATCTTAAAGTTGCCAAGATTGGAGACCCCTGGTGTAATGGAAAGATTAATAATTGACAAAAACAGCAATAACATTTGTTGCCTCACAACAGTTCTCTAAGCTCAGAAATATTACTATACCAAGAAAATTATGAAAGAAAGCACCCTGAGAATCAGGCAAAAAAAAAAAAAGGTTTCTTTTTATTGGCCAAGAAAATTTTGGAAAAATTATTACGCAGATTTCAGCATTGTTGAAAATGTGCTTCATATCCAAAAATAAAACTATTTTTTAAGATGATAGAGAATACTTGGAAAGGGTAGTTGAGAGCAATCTCACCAATTTGCTTTCTGGTATTTTATTGCTGTCTAGACCAGGGGCGTCAAACGCATCATCACATTTTGTCATGTAGCATATCATGCCTTCCCCCCCATTCACTAAAATAGGGGTGGAGGTGGCCAGTGTGTGACACATCTGGCCTGCAGGCCGGGAGTTTGACACCCCTGGTATAGGCCTGTCATGGCAAACATTTAGTAAGTCTGTCATAACACACACTCTCAAAATTTTGACGGTGCTTAAAAGGAAAGTACTGTATGTTGCAGATCCCAACAGTTAAAGAATTACAACAGGCGGGAATAGACCTGTCTTTGAGGTTTCCCCCATTGTTGCCCTGCCCTTTGGAACATTCTCCACCCAGAGGTGGGGGTGGACCCCCAACTCTCCTTTTGGAAAGGTTTGAAAACATGGCGCTGTTGTCTTGCTTGGGGCTCACAGAGAAACATGCAACCATGGGGCTGGTTAGCCATATGGCACCGGACCAGGATATCTGCGAGACCGCCTTCTGCGGTCTTCTCCGGGTCCCGTCAACTAAACAATGTCGTCTGGTGGGACCCAGGGAAAGAACCTTTTCTGTGGCGGCTCCGACCCTCTGGAATCAACTCCCCCCAGAGATTAGGACTGCCCCCACCCTCCTTGCCTTTCGTAAACTCCTTAAAACCCACCTCTGTCGGCAGGCTTGGGGGAACTGAGACATCCCCCCTTGCCTATGTAGTTTTGTGCATGATATGACTGTGTGTATGTATTTTATATATTGGGTTTTTTTCTTTTTAGACATTTTAATGTAAAACTGTTGTTTTAGATTTTAATTATTAGATTTGTTACCGTGTATTGTTTTTATCACTGTTGTGAGCCGCCCCAAGTCTACAGAGAGGGGGGCATACAAATCTAATTAATAATAATAGTAATAATGATGATGATGATGATGATGATGATGATGATGATGAAGAAGAAGAAGGATCCCCTATTTTAATGTTAAATTTTGGTTATTTTTGCCACTTTTTAGAATTTATATATGTTATATTTTAGCAGTTTACTTGTACATCACTCAGAGACTCTCTGAAGATTGATTGATGGATGGAGGGAGGGAGGGAGGGAGGGATGGAGGGAGGGATGGAGGGAGGGATGGATGGAGACAGACAGACAGACAGACAGACAGACAGACAGACAGATCCAAAGCACCTGGGGGTAGAACAAGAAGCATTGGGTAGAAATTAATCAAAGAAAGAAGCAATCAATTCTGAATAGCTAATGGTCTTTTTCATTGGGTAATAGGATAGTAATAAAACTAATGTGATGTATTTTATTTTATTTACATCTTTAATGTCAGGATTCTTTAAATCAGTTTCTTAAAAAACTGGAAGAGGAGAAGAAAGGTCTCCAGAACCAACTGAAGGAGTATGAAGTTAGACTGGATCAAGAGGCAAAGGTATGTAATTACCATAGTTCTTCTAAAATATATCCATCTTAAGGCGCTTCATGATCGCCTGTTATATTGATGAAAATAATTCAGTCACTGACTGTATCATATACATACCTATATACAGTGAAGGGCTACCAAAACCTTTACTACCACACTGTGGGCGTGGATTATGCAGAACATCCTGCATTTTTTCAACATCTTTCAGTGCAAATTGGTTGCTTTGCTAACCCACTCCATTTTTGCTAACCCACTGCGTCCCATCCCATCCCCCCATCCAAGCAGCAGCCCACCCCTGCCTCTATACAGATATGCATCCTGGACTATGCCTATTCTCTAATTTTCTGTTTTATCCACTTATTTCTTCTTTTGAAACTTAGGCTTACCATAAAGCCAATGATGAACGCCGTGCATATTTAGCAATGATCTCACAAGTAAGTCTAAAAATCTCTGTAGAATGCTAAGAAAATATTTTGTCCTAAACCAATCATTACTCTTTTCTTTCTGGATTATCCTCATCTATTTTAAGCTGATTCACCTCTTGGGCAGAAAATTCTGCAAAGCTGAGTCAGCTAGAATGCTGAAGGGAGATGTTAATCAATCTTGCCATTTTCTTTCTGCCCTTATAAACTTAAAAATTGGGTGTATGATGTTACTGATGCTTAACTCTTAACTAAACTGTGTGTTATATTAAAGTGAATATATTCTTATGAATCACAGCCTTTTTCAATAGATGCATGTCTAGTTTTCAAAAATATTTATGTACACAATTGCTATAGAAGGAAATATTACTTGTATACTCATAAATTTCGTTGCTGGTTATTCTTCTGCCCCTGGTTCTTCCTTTCCCAAGTCTATTAAAATTAGTGGAAGCATTACATCTGTACAAAAGCACTATGTTGTGGAAGATAAACTGTTTAATGAACCTATAAATGTAATTTTGCTGGGGATTATGAGTAAGAATAAATTCACCTATTTTACCTCTCACCAATCCATGGCATTTACATATACAGCTCAAAAAAAATAAAGGGCTCAAATAATATATCCTAGATCTGAATGAATGAAATATTCTCATTGAATTCTTTGTTCTGTACAAAGTTGAATGTGCACAACAGCATGTGAAATTGATTGTCAATCAGTGCTGCTTCCTAAGTGGACAGTTTGATTTCACATAACTTTGATTTACTTGGACTTATATTGTATTGTTTAAGTGTTCCATTTTTTTTGAGCAGTGTATATTTATTTATTATTTATTATTTATTTTATTAATCAGATTTGTATGCCGCCCCTCTCCGCAGACTCGGGGCGGCTCACAGCAATCGCCATACAATGTAAACAAATCCAATATTTAAATTAATTTTAAAACACCACAAGTTAAAACCAATCATACACACTAGCATACCATACATAAATTTTATAAGCCTAGGGGGAAGGAACATGTCAATTCCCCCATGCCTGACGACAGAGGTGGATTTTAAGGAGCTTACGAAAGGCTAGGAGGGTGGGGGCAACTCTGATATCTGGGGGGAGTTGATTCCAAGGGTCGGGGCCGCCACAGAAAAGGCTCTTCCCCTGGGTCCCGCCAAACGACATTGTTTAGTTGACGGGACCCAGAGAAGGCCAACTCTGTGGGACCTAACTGGTCACTGGGATTCGTGCGGCAGAAGGCGGTCCCGGAGATATTCTGGTCCGGTGCCATGAAGGGCTTTATAGGTCATAACCAACACTTTGAATTGTGACCGGAAACTGATCGGCAACCAATGCAGACTGCGGAGTGTTGGTGTGACATGGGCAAATTTAGGAAAGCCCATGATAGCTCTCGCAGCTGCATTCTGCACGATCTGAAGTTTCCGAACACTTTTCAAAGGTAGCCCCATGTAGAGAGCATTACAGTAGTCGAGCCTCGAGGTGATGAGGGCATGAGTGACTGTGAGCAGTGACTCCCGGTCCAAATATGGCCGCAACTGGTGCACCAGGCGAACCTGGGCAAACGCCCCCCTCGCCACAGCTGAAAGATGTTTCTCTAATGTGAGCTGTGGATCGAGGAGGACGCCCAAGTTGCGAACCCTCTCTGAGGGGGTTAGTGACTCCCCCCCCAGGGTGATGGACGGACAGATGGAATTGTCCTTGGGAGGCAAAACCCACAGCCACTCCGTCTTATCCGGGTTGAGTTTGAGTCTGTTGACACCCATCCAGACCCCAACAGCCTCCAGGCACCGGCACATCACTTCCACTGCTTCGCCGACTGGACACGGGGTGGAGATGTAGAGCTGGGTATCATCTGCATACTGATGATACCTCACCCCATGCCCTTGGAATATGTGCATTCCTAAGTTAATTTAGGATTTAACTTACTTTTTTTTTTAATGTACAAATTCAGTTTTTGCGGCCTAACTTTAAAATGTCCCAAATGGGATTATGAGTATTATTTTCTTGCTTCATCTTTCCAAGGTGCTTTGCAAAAGTCCTTTTGGTGGCACTTGCTCTATTTTTCTACCCAGTAGGACTAAAATTGCTTTACACACAGATACAAATGTGTTCTAAGATATCATATGACAAGGCATTGCTAGGCTACAGTAGCCCAAAATCAGGAGCTTTTCAGTAGCACATTTTATTAAAATATATAAAATTTATAAATATATTTAATGTTTTTAAAAAGAAGGGTGGTTGGAAGTGAGAACAATAATTAAATTCTATTTTTAAGAATAATCTTCATTTGAACCTGAATGTTTATAAAGAACCAGTAGGGTTTCCTCTATAAAAATAGGATGCATGATACACTCGAAAAAAACTAAATTCTGCAACAATCATTTGATTTTTTTCAGCTTACAAAATAAATTCTAAAAATATAATTAGCAACATAACAAAAAGGTATAGCAGAATTATTTTTTAAAATTAGTGTAATTTTAGTAGAACTGAAAATGTTCACTATCTGAGAACCATGTGTACAATTTCTCAAAGGGAACAGCATTGGTCTCCAGAACTACAGTTCCTAGTAGCTTTCATCATTGGTCATTTTTGCTGGACCTGTGAAATTGAAGCTTAGTAACATTTGAAAAGCCACAGAGGACATGTTTCTATACTTCGATATTTATGAATATCTTTCTTGGCAGGCAATATTTAAAATATTGAAGGAATATTTTTTTTATTAGTATTTTTACTTCACATTGGAAATGTCTGCCTTTTAAGCCTTAAACCCTTTGAAGCTTAAAATATTTAAACCTAGCAGTTTGAAATATTTCTGGAGTCATGAATTGCCATTGATCAGCTTGGGATTATAATGTTATTTTAATTAATATTAAAAAAACAAGTCATCATCTGTATTCTCCTAACTGGTTCTATCAGTGAGGCTTTCTTTGAGTGGGAGGGAGGAAAAGTTAATCAAATTTGTTTGTTTATTTGTTGGTTGGTTTTACTAGACTTACATATCATTCCAGTCACATAATGGTAGTATTCGGAGCAATAATTTTTAATTGTTAAAAGCTGGAGATTTGAAAAATATTTAGGTTTGTGTATACAGTACTTTCTTGCTTGTATTGTTTGCAATGCTTATTAAATGTATACATAAATGAAAACAAAAATATATTGGGAGTTTCTAAAGTTTAACAAATGTATTATTATATTTATTCTTATGAATCACAGCCTATTTCAATAGATGCATGTCTAGTTTTCAAAAATATTTATGTACACAATTGCTATAGAAAGAAAATTGAATGAAGAGGCAAAATTGCCTCAGTGACTAAATAAAGCAGTAGGTAGTTATAACACACTCATGTGTTATGTAATTGGATTATTTAATTTATTTATTATGCTTTTATGGGATACTTTTCTGGAAAATTGTTCAATAACTGGGATCAGACCCTCTATTAACAATACCAGAGACAGCTGAGGCTTCTCAAAAAGGATTGTATGTGTAACCACTTCATACAGACTTTTGCAAATTATAATATAAAATTAGTAATTGATTGCAATAACATACAGTGGTACCTCTACTTACGAACTTAATTCATTTCGTGACCAGGTTTATAAGTAGAAAAGTTTGTAAGAAGAAGCAATTTTTCCCATAGGAATTAATGTAAAAGCAAATAATGCGTGTGATTGGGGAAACCACAGGGTGGGTGGAGGCCCTGTTTCCTCCCAGGAGATTGCTAGAGAGGCCCCATAGAGGCTTCTCCCAGCCTTTTTTGGCCCTGTTTCCTCCCAGGAGATTGCTAGAGAGGTCCCACGGATGCTTCTCCCTGCCTATTCCGGCTCTGTTTTCTCCCAGGAGATTCCTAGAGAGGCCCCACAGAGGCTTCTTCCCGCCTTTTCCGGCCCTGTTTCCTCCCAGGAGATTTCTAGAGAGGCCCCACGAAGGCTTCTCCCTGCCTTTTCCGGTTACAGTTTCAGAGGGTCGGGTTTGTAAGTAGAAAATGATTCTTGAGAAAAGGCAAAAAAAATCTTGAACACCCAGTTTTTATCTAGAAAAGTTTGTAAGTAGAGGCGTTCTTAGGTAGAGGTACCACTGTATTTGATTGGATATATAGCATAAGTATTCAGTGAGGTCAGAAAGATGAGGTAATGTGGCAATAGTACAAAGAGTACTACTGGAGTTTGACTAAGGCCATGTTCTTTCAACAAAATTGTTATTGATCGAATCCTTTATCTCCCAGGGATCTTGTTTATCAGTACTGTTTTTGTCTGTTAAACTCCTAATCTATGTTCCTAGTGCTGAACTGAGCCGACAGTAATTTTCTCTGGAAAATGAGTAAAGGGAGCAAGGTGACATTCTTGTCTTGACTAACATCATACCTTATATTCCATGTTCTATTTCAAACATAACTAATTCTAAGCAGTTTATTGCCCTTTAATATGATGAACGCTGTATCAGCATAAATACTCATATGTAAGAGATTCACCCACCGGAGGAATGACAAATACAAACCCTCTTACTCTATAAAGATTTACTGAAAAATCCAAAAGAAGTGGAATCAATCTGGTGTCAGGGACAGTTCTGTTTTAGAGATGTGGCTCAGTGAATCAGAGGACCTAATTGCAAGATCCTTACAAATGGCATTTCCTAAAGATCAGGTTCTGGAGCTATAAGAGAACCATATTTCAGCTGTGGAGAGGGGGACGTTTGCCCAGGTTCGCCTGGTGCATCAGTTGCGAGCCTCCCTGGACCGGGAGTCACTGCTCACAGTCACTCATGCCCTCATCACCTCGAGGCTCGACTACTGTAATGCTCTCTACATGGGGCTACCTTTGAAGAGTGTTCGGAAACTTCAGATCATGCAAAATGCAGCTGCGAGAGCAATCATGGGCTTCCCCAGTCTGCATTGGTTGCCGATCAGTTTCTGGTCACAATTCAAAGTGTTGGTTATGACCTATAAAGCCCTTTATGGCATTGGACCAGAATATCTCCGAGACCGCCTCCTGCCGCACGAATGCCAGCGACCAGTTAGGTCCCACAGAGTTGGCCTTCTCCAGGTCCCGTCAACTAAACAATGTCGTCTGGTGGGACCCAGGGGAAGAGCCTTCTTTGTGGCGGCCCCGACCTTCTGGAACCAACTCCCCCCAGAGATTACGATTGCCCCCACCCTCCTTGCCTTTCACAAACTCCTTAAAACCCACCTCTGCCGTCAGGCATGGGGGAATTGATTCCCCTGGGCCGTTCCCGCTTTACGTATGGTTTGTATGAGATGTATGATTGCTTTTTATATTAAGGGTTTTAAATTGTTTTTAACCATTGGATTTGTATTGTTCTGTTGTTGTGAGCCGCCCCGAGTCTTCGGAGAGGGGCGGCATACAAATCTAATAAATAAATAAAATAAATAAATATATATTTCTTCCTACTCTTGATAGATGGCTAATAATTTTAGTGAATAGGCGAAGCATAAATAACCAGATCCTGAACTGGAGATGATTTATAACATGTTAATCTTAATTCTTGTAATACCATGATGTCATTTGTTGTTGCTGCTTAATAGAAGCCTACCAATGTAACTGATTTTTACGATATATCAAATTTTTCAAATTTGGTTCAGGAAACAAGTGCCACTGGATTTTAAAAGATCTTTAGAAATTTTTTTTTATTAGTAATTGGGTATTCTAAAAGAAAACCTTTAAAAACTATTATATAACCCAACTTAATTTTTCATGCTTCCCCCTTTCATTTGTTTGGGGTTTTTCTTTGCAATAATCCTGTATCTCTCATATTTACAACACCATCTACATATTACTCTCAGTGTGGGTTGTAGATATGGATTATATAGTATTTTAATTGTATTAACAAGGAGCCATAATCCTTTCAACCAATCTCCCCAAATTTCTGGTTCTTATTGGAAATATCTGCTATCTACCAATACAACTGAAGTGAAATTAATATCTGAAGTCCAACATGCAATTTTGTTTCCTGCCAGATTCCTTCAATATCAAGCTGATATGTGGGTGTAATTTAATCACATTTTCAAACCCTTTCTATAGCTAGAATTGTTCAGTGTGCTAACCTGAGTATTTATTTATTTATTTATTTTGTCCAATACACAATGAGGGTTTTAGTGGGTATATATCTATATACACATAGTAAAATACATGATGAAGGTTATACTCATAGAAAAATGTATCTAAGAAAGAATAGAAAAGAAGGTATAGTAATAGAACATATCAATGAAAGAATAGAAGAAGAGATATAGGAATAGAAGAAAGGTATAGGAGATATAGGAGAGCAATAGGACAGGGGACGGAAGGCACTCTAGTGCACCTGTACTCGCCCCTTACTGACCTCTTAGGAATCTGGATAGGTCAACCGTGGAGAATCCAAGCTTAAAGTGTTGGGGGTTTGGGGATGACACTATGGAGTCCGGTAATGAGTTCCACGCTTCGACAACTCGGTTACTGAAGTCATATTTTTTACAGTCAAGTTTGGAGCGGTTAATATTAAGTTTAAATCTGTTGTGTGCTCTTGTGTTGTTGTGGTTGAAGCTGAAGTAGTTGCCGACAGGCAGGACGTTGCAGCATATGATCTTGTGGGCAATACTTAGATCTTGTTTAAGGCGTCTTAGTTCTAGGCTTTCTAGGCCCAGGATTGAAAGTCTAGTCTCATAGGGTATTCTATTTCGAGTGGAGGAGTGAAGGGCTCTTCTGGTGAAGTATCTTTGGACATTTTCAAGGGTGTTAATGTCTGAGATGCGATATGGGTTCCAAACAGATGAGCTGTATTCGAGGATGGGTCTGGCAAAAGTTTTGTAAGCTCTGGTAAGTAGTGTGAGATTGCCAGAGCAGAAGCTACGTAGGATTAGGTTTACAATTCTTGAAGCCTTCTTGGCTATATTGTTGCAGTGGGCTTTGGCACTTAAATCTTTTGTTATTAGTATACCAAGTTCTTTAACCGAGTGGGGATTATCTGTGATAATTTGATTATTCAGTTCGTATTTGGAGTTCAGATTCTTCTTCCCAATGTGTAGGACAGAGCATTTGCTAGTTGAGATTTGGAGTTGCCATGTGTTAGACCACTCAGAAACAGCGTCAAGGTCTTTTTGGAGAATAGTTGTGTTATCGGTGGTGTTGAAGAGTTTTACATCGTCTGCGAAGAGGACACAGTTGCTTGTGATGTAATCGCAAAGGTCATTGATGTAGAGAATGAAGAGCATTGGTCCCAGTACACTACCTTGGGGAACACCGCTTTTAACTGGGACGGGGGTGGGTATGGTGCTTCCTATTTTGACCACTAGATATAGGTCTAGATATAGGTTTAAAGTTTTCTGTTCTGTGAGAAAACAAGTAAATAAGTTTCTAAGTTTTTCTTGTAATTGGAATGCCTTCTTATTGTTCAAAATTATAGCCCTATAGTCTAATAATAATTTTCCCCATGAATCAGTAAACCACTGAGTAATACAATGTTCATACACATGTGTGTGTTTGTGTATTGATCTCTATGTTTGCTATTGTGTAATAAAGAATATATACTTTGTCTTCTATTGTCTCAAAGAAACTGTTCCTTAAATAGTGTTAAAAGAAAATAAAAATACTTTACTTTACTCTATTACACAACCGCTATTTTTTCATCATGTACAAGCCTAGGAAGAAGGCTGCAATTAGCCATGAATCCATGTATTTAAACCAGCAGGCAAATGGTTCACTCTGTATAATTATCTTTTGTCTTATAGAATGAGGTGCATTTGCTGAAAAACATTTCCATTTGTAAAGCCAGCTCTTAGCGCATTTGGATTTTGTAATAAATGTATATACATTGCAGAGTGAAAAGAAAGAAAAGGGGAGAAATCAATGAGTGTATCTGGTCTATGGCCATCTTCTCTTTTTAAATTCTGCATTCAGTAAACACTTAACTATCACTGAAAGCATTTAGTTTAATCTGAACATTCCAAAGCCTGAATATTGGAAACTGGATTAATAGCTGATTGCTATTGGGATCTAAATAGGTTCCTTTTAATTCTTTTTCTTTCTATGTCTGTGTGTTCTATTTTAAAAGGAAATAGTTTTGCTCTCTGTCTTCAATAGAAGGTGCAATTTACATAAGTGTTTCTATTGCCGAACTTACCTAGATGGTCTATAGCGGTTATTCCTCCTTTATTCTTAAACAAATCTTTCAACAGGATTCTTTCAACGGATTCCAGAATGGGCAATGATATTTTTTATTTATACAGAGTGCAGTGTACTCACTCTCTTTTATTGGGTGTATTCATATTGAATATATTGTAACTTTTATTGGCCAATTATTGGTGTCATCTCATCAAGTTTCAATAATGTCTATGATATCAAATTTGTTTTCTTAAGTTAGGATTGCTAGTTCTTTAATATTTCCTAAACTCTGTTCATTATTTTATTTATTTATTTTGTCCAATACACAATGAGGGTTTTAGTGGGTATATATCTATGTACACATAGTAAAATACATGATGAAGGTTATAGAGGAGATACTCATAGTAAAATATATCTAAGAAATAATAGAAAAGAATATATAGTAATAGAACATATCAATGAAAGAATAGAAGAAGAGATATAGGAATAGAAGAAAGGTATAGGAGATATAGGAGAGCAATAGGACAGGGGACGGAAGGCACTCTAGTGCACTTGTACTCGCCCCTTACTGACCTCTTAGGAATCTGGATAGGTCAACCGTAGATAATCTAAGGATAAAGTGTTGGGGGTTAGTGGATGACACTATGGAGTCCGGTAATGAGTTCCACGCTTCGACAACTCGGTTACTGAAGTCATATTTTTTACAGTCAAGTTTGGAGCGGTTAATATTAAGTTTAAATCTGTTGTGTGCTCTTGTGTTGTTGTGGTTGAAGCTGAAGCAGTCGCCGACAGGCAGGACATTGCAGCATATGATCTTGTGGGCAATACTTAGATCTTGATTAAGGCGTCTCAGTTCTAGGCTTTCTAGGCCCAGGATTAGTATATACATTTCTGAGCTTTTGAGTGCCAGTTTGTTATATTGTCCTCTAAACTGAACTGAACTGATCCTCATCCAGTGCTTATCTCTTTGTGTTCTTATTTTTTCACCCTGGTCTTGGCTGTATTTCAGTTTGGCACTTTATTCCTGACATTTTTATGAGCCCCTGCCAAACACTCTCTTTATTTTAATAAGATGTAGCCCAACTCTTCCCAGTAGTCTTTCATGAAAGTATCATAGGCCGTTGTGTAGAATCCAAACCCATATTGGCAACTTAAGTTATCGACTTTGCTCTTTGCCTTCAGTAGAAGATTCAACTTCCAAGTTAATGATTGGAGTGTATGTTAGCTAGTCCTTAGTAATATCCTGCAATCATTATAAAATGAGCTATGTGCCACATGTTTTAATGCAGTTTTTGGACCATTGTTCAAATACGGCTGCGAGAGCTATCGGGGGGCTTCCCAGATTCATCCACGTTTCTCCAACACTCCATGGCCTGCACTGGCTGCCGATCAGTTTCCGGTCACAATTCAAAGTGTTGGTAATGACCTTTAAAGCCCTACATGGCATCGGACCAGAATACCTCCGGAACCCCCTTCTACCGCACGAATCCCAGCTCCTGATAAGGTCCCACAGAGTTGGCCTTCGCCGGGTCCCGTCGACTAAACAATGCCGTTTGGCGGGCCCCAGAGGAAGAGCCTTCTCTGTGGTGGCCCTGGCCCTCTGGAATCAACTCCCCCCCAGAGATTAGAACTGCCCCCACCCTCCTTGTCTTTCGCAAATTACTTAAGACCCACCTGTATCGCCAGGCATGGGGGAACTGAGACACCTCCCCCAGGCTTTTACATTTTATGTATTGTACGCGTGTGTTGTATAGTTTTTTAAATGATGGGGTTTTTAACTGTCTTTTAATATTAGATTTGTTTTCCATTGTAACATTGTTATTATTGTTGTTGTGAGCCGCCCGAGTTTTCGGAGAGGGGCGGCATACAAATCTAATAAATTATTATTATTATTATTATTATTATTATTATTATTATTATTATTATTATTATTCTAATGAGTATACCTACTATGTTTGTAGATCAGCCTTTACAAACCAAGCATTCTGTCCAGATTTCCTTCTAGTAATTCCAAACTATTAGAGATGCAAATTGTGTAGAAGTGGTGTTGGGGTGGAAAGAGTAGGGCTTAATATCTATTGATCTTTGCAGGTATCAGGATCTCTAAAACCATTAGAGAAGCAGAAAATAGATGCAGCTGAAATGAAGAAGGAAAACCAAGTCCTGAGGTAAATAGTTTTCATTATCTGGTGGTAAATGGTTCTTTTACTCATACTAATTGTTCTATTACTGGTTCTATTTACTCATGCTAAGATGTTGGACTAGTAGCAGGGTCCAAGTTATTCCCTGACCTTGGGCTGGATTCTTCCTCTTAGCCCTGTCTATTTTGTAAATTACCTAATACTGTTCACGTAGCACATGAAGCTAGAAAGTGAATTGTTTTGTTTTGTTTGTTTGTTTATTTATTTATTTATTCCAATACATAATACACCTTGAAGAGAAAGATATGTAATAATATAAGTAAAGAAAAGAATAGAAGATAAGATATAAAAGTATAGGTGAACATATTTGAAAGGAAGAAAAGATAAATGAGATAAGGAGAGACAATTGGACAGGGGACGGAGGGCATGCCCCTTACTGACCTCTAAGGAACCTGGAGAGGTCAATCATGGATAGTCTAAGGGAAAAATGTTTTGGGTTAGGGTTTGACACTACTGAGTCGGGTAATGAGTTCCACGCTTCGACAACTCAGTTGCTGAAGTCATATTTTTTACAGTCAAGTTTGGAGCGGTTAATATTAAGTTTGAATCTGTTGTTTGCTCTTGTGTTGTTGCGATTGAAGCTGAAATAGTCATTGGCAGGTAGAACTTTGCAGCATATGATCTTGTGGGCAATACTTAGATCGTGTTTTAGGCGACGTAGTTCTAAGCTTTCTAGACCTAGGTTTGATAGTCTGCTTTCGTAGGGTATTCAGTTTCGAGTGGAGAAGTGAAGGGCTATTCTGGTGAAGTATCTTTGGACATTTTCAAGGGTGTTGATGTCCGAGATGTGGTATGGGTTCCAGACAGATGAAATGTATTCAAGGATGGGTCTGGCAAAAGTTATAGTTATAGTTACTTAGGGTTAACCATGGACCAAAGGAGATCAGGTTCAAACACCTGTCTGAAAGTCATTGGAATAAATTTCTTAACCCAGTTATCATGGGAGGTTGTTAGAATATAAAGTTAGGGAAAACCTCATACATACATTCTTAAGTGTTAAAAATGCAAAATAAACTTGAAGTAAATAAATAAGTTCAGTTTTGTTTTATTCAATAACCCATAATTTTAAAAATACAATTAAATATAGTGTGTATACTTCCCGTATATATTGCTTTTCAATCCTGATGCCCTGATTTTATTTGTATGCATGCAGAATACCATTCAAATAACTTATGCTTTTGAAATATTATGAAATAAAATAAAATAAAAGACAATTTTATATAGTTAATTAGAACTTACTGTGAGACAAAAATGTCCATGGGTCTGCAGACATGCTAAATTCAAGCTTAAATTTTTACTTTAAAACAGCTGATAGCAAAACCCAAAATAATGAATTATCTTTAATGCTATTTCAGCTTCCCACTTTTTAGAGACATTAATTCCTACCTTATCTTTAACATCGTAGAGATGGCACAAATTCCTTTTCTATAATAATGCGGATAATTTTAAGATGGCACTACTCCACCTCCTAATTACTTTATGTAGGTTTGTAAAAGTCAGACATAGTCTTTTAATTATATAGGTATCACAAAAAGTAGTCTATTTCTCTATTATTAAATATTCACCAGGAAAAGAACCAACCCACTTGGAGGGATCTAGAATGTAAGATTTTTGGAGTGTGGTATTTGTGATCTTCTCAAAGCAAATAATTATTGCATTCATGATTATCCTTAGAACTAGAATTAAGTGTCCCATTTTGAAAATCAAATCTAGTTGTCTCATCTATTACAATTTAAAAGCCTGGCTAAATACAGATTAAGATTTTTTTGGTCAATTTTTTCATCATTTCCAACTAAATGTACTACTGTATTTATACTAAAATAGCAAACACGCAAAATAAACAGCTTACATTTTATTACCATTTTGTAAACATCCCTTTCACAAAATCAGGAGATCAATGTGATATTTTTATTTAGGGACCTATAAACTACTTTATTAAGAACTATCTGGATGTCAGTATTTATAGCTGCTATATACATGAGCAGAAAAATCCTTAGGATGTAGAAATCAATTGTTTCATATATTATCATAACAAGGATTTCCAGAGGCTATGATTAAAAAGTCAAGATGGTGGCTATTACAGTGTGAACAAGGTACCACATATTTTTCATGATCTTCATTTTCAACTTCTTTGACTCTTACTCTGACCTGCAAATCTGTGATAGGTTGTTTTTTCCCCTATAAAGCAATTTGAATGTCCAATCTAATGACAAGCTTCTAAATGGGAAATAATGCAATATGCTGATAGGTTTAAATAGGAATAGAATAGAATGGAATAGAATAGAATTTAAATGGCCAAGTGTGATTGGACACACAAGGAATTTGTCTTGGTGCACATGTTCTCAGTGTACATAAAGAAAAGATAAATTTGTCAAGATTTATAAAGTACAACACTTAATGATAGGTACATATAAGCAATCAAATCATATTAGGAACTAGTCAGTATAAATTGTAAGGATACCAGCCACAAAGTTACAATCATACAGTCATTTGTGAAAGGAGATGAGTGATGGGAACGATGAGAAGATTAATAGTAGTGCAGATTTAGGAACTAGTTTGACACTGTTGAGGGAATTATTTGTTTAGCAGAGTGATGGCATTCGGGAATAAAATGTTCTGGTGTGCAGTGTCCTGTAGCGTTGTTTTGAGAGTAGGAGTTGAAGCAGTTTATGTCCAGGATGTGAGGTATCTGTAAATATTTTCACAGTTCTCTTTTTGACTTGTGCAGTATACGGGTCCTCAGTGCAAGGCAAGTTGGTACCAATGGTTTTTTTCTACAGTCCTAATATTTTTCTAACAAGCAGCATGTTTTTTGGAAAGAGCTCAGAAAATGGGTAGCTTATGTGCAATAACCTAATGCTGGGAAAGATTGTGGGCAAAAGAAGAAAGGGACAATAGAGAATGAGGTGGCTGGAGGGAGTCACTGAAGCAGTAAGCATGAGCTTAAATGGACTCCAGAGGATGGGAGAGAACAGGAAGGCCTGGACAACGTTGTCCATAGAGTCGCAATGGGTTGGACACACCTTCACAACTAACAACAACAAAATGTTGTTATTCTGGAGCCTCCAGTTTTGGAGACCTCACCTTCAAAAAGATATTGATAAAATTGAACGGGTCCAAAGACGGGCTACAAAAATGGTGGAAGGTCTTAAGCATAAAACTTGTCAGGAAAGACTTAGTGAACTCAATCTGTATCGTCTGGAGGACAGAAGGGAAAGGGGGGACATGATAGAAACATTTAAATATGTTAAAGGGTTAAAGTTCAGGAGAAAAGTGTTTTTAATAGGAAAGTGAACACAAGAACAAGGGGGCACAATCTGAGGTTAGTTGGGGGAAAGATTAGAAGTAACGTGAAAAAATATTATTTTACTGGAAGAGTCGTAGATGCTTGGAACAAACTTCCAGCAGACGTGTTGGTAAATCCACAGTAAGTGAATTTAAACATGCCTGGGATAAACATATATCCATCCTAAGATAAAATACAGGAAATAGTATAGGGGTACACTAGATGGACCATGAGGTCTTTTTCTGCCGGCAATCTTCTATGTTTCTATGTGCAAAAACACAGAATATAGGAGAATATTTCTCTAGACAATACTTGACATTTAAAAAAAATATCTATGCCTACTAAGGTCTCACTGGAGGCCATTAAAAACATTCTTGTTTTATGCCTTGATTCTCACTTCATACTAAGCCACAGTTTGTTATAACCAAGGATTATATAACAAGCCATCATAGTCTAGCTTCTGTAAGCTAAGCCATAATTTATACTTTACAAACCATAATGGCCTGGATTCACACATTACAGTAAGCTCAAGTCAATTCATTTCCTTGTAGCGTAGTATGACTTATTTTAAGTTACACCCTATGTATCTCAGCGATTACATATGCAAAATTATGCGCTGAACTAAGAAGAAGTTGGGAAGTTTTCTAAAGTAGGAAAATTCTGATTGGTTCCCTGCCAGATTGGCTCCCTATTTAAATCCCCTGCCTTTTGCATACTGCTGCTGGAAATTACTCCCTGTAACCTAATAGTTAGTTTATAGTTTATTAGATTTGTATGCTGCCCCTCTCCGAAGACTCAGGGCGGCTCACAACATAACAGTGATGCAATACATTACAAATCCAATAGTAGAAAAATTAAGTTAATTTAAAAAATATTAATAACATAGTAAAATTCCTAACTCTACAATCATACACATTCAACCTAATCCATCATACAGTAAGGCTGAAACATAACAAAAAAGGGGGAAGAAGATGGTAATTATCCCCACGCCTGGCGACAAAGGTGGGTCTTCAACATTTTATGCAAGGCGAGGAGTGTGGGTGCTGTTCGAATCTCTGGAGGGATTAAATAAAGAGCTGAAGTCACCAGTCTCCTGTCTCTTCAGTATTGGAACTCAACAAGAAGGAAAATTCTATTGTCCAGGTTTAGTGTCTTAAGTGCTTCTCTCCAAAAGTAAATCCTGTATTACACAGCTGGCCTTATTGTACTATTTTGAATAAAACATTGGTCTGATCCAATCCGGTCTTAAATGAAATGGTAAAAATGTGTAATGGGGTAAGGAATACATGCTTCTGCAGTCATTGGAGGCAGCCATGATAAAATATTTGTTTAAGAGGAGGTTGCTGTATGCATTTCTTTCAAAACCAGCCAAAATCTAGTCTTGTCTCCCTTCTTAAAAAATAAATGTGCCATATTTTTTCCCCATCTGCAAATGAGGTTGGCCATTTCGCTACAGCCTTGCTATCTAGTAGTGGTATAACAATTATCACAAAATGCCGTGTTTCTATAGCAACAGGCAAGTGAATGTGTGTTTTCTGAATTTTCTTCTATTTTTTTTATATTTTAGGAGAAAGTGTAATATTCCAAGAAATCAAAGAATACTGGACCCAAAGAAGGGACCAATTAAAAAAACAGCAGGAGTGAAGCATCTTCCAAAACTGAAACTCTGATTGCTTATTCTGTTTATTTTGCCACTTGTAATTACAGTAAACACAAAATGTTTTTTTTTTAAATAGTAAGTTAAAGGTTCCTCAACTCAAATACAGGACTAGCACTGGTGGTGTTACCTAGTTTGTGGAATGAAACATCTGCAGGAAAGCAAACAAGCTTCGAGAACACCAAGGACCTCTCAAAGAGAAATTCTTATGGCATAGTCTCAAAACATACTTTCTACATATGGGAACACTAGGAAACATTCTAGCAGATTTTATATGTACAGTCTTGGGTCTGGCCTCATCGAGATCTAATCATTCTAATCCAAAAGCAAACAAGCTACTTTATGGCTTATGGCGTCATATATAATTACCTTTATTTCTTGTTGAAATGCAAGAAGCTGTAAAAAATGTTTATCAATCTGTGTTTTCAACTGAAGTTTGCCTTCTTTCAATAGGCAGGCACAATAGGCATTCTGACATAGACAAGCTTTTGAAAAGTAGTTTTATTATACAAAAGGCAGCACAGCCAGTATGAAAGAATTTCAACAACTTCTTTGAATTGAATACAGGCCTTATTTATAGTGAAAGCAAAGTTTACATTCTTACAGTTCAGTGTGTCCAGTCTGCATGGTATATTGGACTTGAAACCATTCTTTTGGGCAGTGGGGTTATTTCTTCCTGTTATGGACTCACTTAGTTCAAGCTATTTGCTCTTTCCTTTGAAAATAAGCCAGGATTCAGCCTTGCCCAAGCTAAAACTCGAGTGTGAGTGACTAAACTTTTCCAAAATTCCCTTGATCATGTGTGCAGAATCAGTATTCTAGTTGGTTGGAATCAAAATGAGAGGCCATATCATTTTACTTGCCTCTATGACAGGTTTTGTGGTTTTATGAAGAAGACAACAAAGAATTTCTGTGTAGATACCATGCTAAATAAATCAAGCCCCAGCTCATCCAGTGCTATGTACCTCATAACACATGGCATATGTTTGGATAGTTCTTGCATGAATCCAACCATTGTGATGTTCTGTTTGGTAGCCAGACCTTTGTTAAAGAATTCTGAAAAGCAAGAACAAAAAAAATCAATGTGGAATTATGGAGAAAAAAACTGTTATTTGTGCAAGGTTTTGCAATAGTTCCCAACTCTTTTTTACTTACCAATCTCAAGTTATATTAAAAATATTACAGAACAAAATTTTCATTGATTACACTTATTTAATACATGTATCAGTCTTTACAATTTACAATAACTGAATCTATTAATTGTGTTAAGTCATAAAGAAAATCCCCATGATGGTTTATTGAATTTTATAAACTCGTTTATTTTGAAATAAGCTCTGTTATTTGTGAAGGGGACTATCTTACTGGGCCACGCATCGCACTAAAACCTGAGCTGGTTTATTTGCTGTTGCATGAATAAACATAAAAAGAATTGTGCTGGAAGTAAATGTTCTTTTATGATACTGCATAGAAATTGTGTCCAGAGCATATTTTTCCTTTTCCCTTTCTTATAAAGTTGGCAGAACTGTCCATTAAGAAACTTATACAACCCAAGCTGTTACATTTAGATTTTTCAGGAATTGTTGCTGAAACAGCTATTGGCTTTACTGTAATCAGTAATGCTCCTAATACTGAAGCATTTCTGAATCATTTTCTAAACCTATCCCAACCAATAATGTACAGGAAACTCTTAGAGGCTTAGACTAATAAAGTGCTCAGTCATTTCTTTTAACTTACTGACATTTGGGTTAAAGGAATCTGACTCTCACATTCTGGCATTTAGCAGAGACAAGAAACGCAGACAAGAAAGATAAGTGGATATTCTTTTAACTGCAAGCTGGAAATCTGGCATAGTGACAAATAATAATGAAAATAGAGTCAGTGCTACCGTGATGAAACCCTCTATCCCTTAAATTTTGAGTCTTCGGAGAGGGGCTGCATACAAATCTAATAAATTATTATTATTATTATTATTATTATTATTTATTAATTATTATTATTATTTATTATTATGTCAATACAATACAACACAGCAAACAAGATCACTATGCTGGATTTCATCACCAGTCGGGCGCTTCCCAAGCACCTAGGACTGCGTGATGTAGCGGTGAATTATGTTTGCCGATCCCAGTAAAGCGGCCTTTTGCAATTGACAGATGGAGATTTTGTCAATTCCGATGGTTTTCTAATGTCCGCTGAGATCTTTTGGCACTGCGCCCAGCGTGCCAAGTACCACTGGGACCACTTTCATTGGCTTATGCCAGAGTCGTTGCAGCTCGATTTTTAGATCTTCGTATTTCACTAATTTCTCTAGCTGCTTCTCCTCAATTTTGCTGTCCCCTAGGATTACGATGTCGATGTCAGAATTTGGTCAGTCTGAAGTCGGAGGTCCCACAGTCGTTTTGCTTGCTCATTTTCGACCACTTTTTCGGGCTTATGATCCCACCAGTTCTTTGCCACTGGTAAATGGTAGTTCTGGCACATGTTCCAGTGGATCATCTGTGCCACAGCATCATGTCTATGCTTGTAGTCAGTCTGTGCGATCTTTTTGCAGCAGCTGAGTATGTGATCGATTGTTTCATCTGTTTCTTTACAGAGTCTGCACTTTGGATCGTCTGTTGATTTTTCAATTCTGGCTTTGACAGCATTTGTTCTAATGGCCTGTTCTTGTGCCGCCAGCATTAGTCCCTCTGTCTCCTTTTTGAGTGTTCCACTTGTAAGCCATGACAAGCCCCACTGATGGGTATGCCTTGTCATGGTAGTGGGGCTTGTGTGCTTCAATGAAGCTGAGAGCTGTGCCGGTGGTAGTGTAAACTACTGGTAGGTCTAACCTTGCTGGAGTGGTCAAAGCAGAGGAGCCAGACTAAACGTACCTAACCCATTTAAACTAATGGAGAGACAAAACAAAAAAGTCCCTACTGGCTCGGTCATCGCCCAGGATAAAAAGGACCGCGGTGGCTGCTGTGGAACCTGGGCAGCCATCGACAAATGAGCTACAGGAACAAAACAAACAAAGCTTATAAATCAAAAAGTGGCAGAAATTCTCAATGTCAGAGAATCGCACAATCATGAAGTATTAATACAACTCGGAGCCTGAAAAATGTGGATATCAAAGACGCGGATGTACCAATTATTATTATTATTATTATTATTATTATTATTATTATTATTATGTTTCTTAGAAATAAGGTATACATTTTAAAAAACTGTCGAAATACTGGGCAGAGTAAGAGGACTCTTGTTTCATCATTTTATCATAAACAGTAGGGGATGAAGTAAACTTCCTAGATGATTAAACATGCTCAACTGAGAATGACCGTATTTCACTTTCTCTAAGCCAACTATCCCAAATAAATGAATGGATGGATGGATGGATGAATGAATGATGGGGCCCTTGTGAAGTACAAATGTAAACTCTGAGAATTCTATAGCCAATATGGCCATTACTGGGAATTCCAGAACTAGAAATCACAATTCTGGATTTGGGGGAAGGATGGATGAAACGTTAATGTGGTTTAACTGGTTTGCGTTTAGCAGAATGTGTGAACTCAGCCAATCATAGAGGAAGCATGGTTTAAAAAGTTCTATACAGAGGAGGTGACATTTCCCTCCCACCAAAAGTATAAGCTACGATCATCGGAACTGAATAATTTAATCTTGTTTCAGATATACCAATTGGACCGTATACTATAAATTACATCAATTGTGGGTGAAAGGGAGATTGTGTGAGAGACAAACATCTGCTCCCCATACTTCATAACCATTCTCTGACAAGCCTGCTTTTTCCTGCAACCTCCCACATCTTTAAAAATCCATAAAAATAAAAATAAATTTTAGCACGCACACACACAAACCTTGGTGGAGCAGTGGTTGCAATGCATTATTACAGGCTAACTGTCCATAGCCAGGAGTACAGTCTCAAAGATGAATCACCTTTCCATCCTTCTGAGGTTGGTAAAATGAGCACCCAGATTGTTGGGGGCAATATGTGGACATTTGTAATCTGTAAAAATGTAAAACACTATGGAGCGTTATATAGAATAGAATAGAATAGAATTTTATTGGCCAAGTGTGATTGAACACAAGGAATTTGTCTTGGTGCATATGTTCTCAGCGTACATAAAATATACATTTGTCAAGAATCATGTGGTACGACACTTAATGATTGTCATAGGGGTCAAATAAGCAATGAAGAAGCAATATTAATAAAAATCTTAGGATATAAGCAACAAGTTACAGTCATACAGTCAACATGGGAGGAAATGGGTGATAGGAATGATGAGAAAAACTAGTAGAATAGAAGTGCAGATTTAGTAGAAAGTCTGACAGTGTTGAGGGAATTATTTGTTTAGTAGAGTGATGGTGTTTGGGAAAAAATGTTCTTGTGTCTAGTTAGAAACATAGAAACATAGAAGACTGACGGCAGAAAAAGACCCCATGGTCCATCTAGTCTGCCCTTTTACTATTTCCTGTATTTTATCTTACAATGGATATATGTTTATCCCAGGCATGTTTAAATTCGGTTACTGTGGATTTACCAACCACGTCTGCTGGAAGTTTGTTCCAAGGATCTACTACTAGTTGTCTTGGTATGCAGTGCTCTGTAGCGACGTTTTGAGGGTAGGAGTTGAAACAGTGTGTCCAGGATGTGAGGGGTCAGTAAATATTTTTCCCACCCTCTTTTTGACTCGTGCAGTATACAGGTCCTCAATGGAAGGCAGGTTGGCAGCAATTGCTTTTTCTGCAGTTCTGATTGTCCTCTGAAGTCTGTGTCGGTCCTGTATATACTGCTTAAAAAAAATAAAGGGAACACTTGAACAACACAATATAACTCCAAGTAAATCAAACTTCTGTGAAATCAAACTGTCAATTTAGGAAGCAATGCTGATTGACAATCAATTTCACATGTTGTCTGCACATTCAACTGTACAGAACAAAGTATTCAATAAGAATATTTCATTCATTCAGATCTAAGATGTGTTCTTTGAGTGTTCGCTTTATTTTTTTGAACAGTGTATAAGTCTAAATGCTATTGCTGTATGCAAAAAAAGGAATTATGAATATACATGTTATCTCTAGCTCTTTACAATATATTAATGTTAACAACATTTTTTTTTACAGAGAATCTATGTAAGTAGATATGTAATGGTAGGGATGTAAGCTAATCACTGCTAATCCTTAATTTGTTTTAATTAATTTTCACCCGTACTGGTAAGGAACCCAATACTGGACGTGCTGGAGGGAAGTTCCCTGAAGACATCTTCCTACATGAGTCTGAAAGTTCAGTATGACTAAACTTCTGGTCCCAGTAACCAACTCAGATTGGATCCTGCAACATAATTTTGGGACACATATATTTCCTTTAATTCATGACACTAAACAATACTTCAAGAAATACAGTGGTACCTCTACCTACAAACACCCCTACTTGCCAAATTTTCTAGATAAGAACCGGGTGTTCAAGATTTTTTTTTTGCCTCTTCTCAAGAACCATTTTTCACTTATAAACCCAAGCCTCCAAAACTGTAACTGGAAAAGGCAGGGAGAAGCCTCTGTGGGGCCTCCCTAGGAATCTCCTGGGAGGAAACAGGGCTGGAAAAGGCAGGGAGAAGCCTCCGTGGGGCCTCTCTAGGAATCTCCTTGGAGGAAACAGGGCCTTCACCCTCCTTGTGGTTTCCCCAATCACATGCATTAGAAACATAGAAGACTGACGGCAGAAAAAGACCTCATGATCCATCTAATCTGCCCTTATACTATTTTCTGTATTTTATCTTAGGATGGATATATGTTTATCCCAGGCATGTTTAAATTCAGTTACTGTGGATTTATCTACCACGTCTGCTGGAAGTTTGTTCCAAGGATCTACTACTCTTTCAGTAAAATAATATTTTCTCATGTTTCTTTTGATCTTTCCCCCAACTAACCTCAGATTGTGTCCCCTTGTTCTTGTGTTCACTTTCCTATTAAAACACTTCCTTCTTGACCCTTATTTAACCCTTTAACATATTTGAATGTTTCGATCATGTCCCCCCTTTCCCTTCAGTCCTCCAGACTATACAGATTGAGTTCATTAAGTCTTTCCAGATACGTTCTATGCTTAAGACCTTCCACCATTCTTGTAGCCCATCTTTGCTTTGTCCATTACTGTATTTGCTTTTACATTGATTCCTATGGGAAAAATCACTTCTTCTTACAAACTTTTCTACTTAAGAACCTGGTCACGGAATGAATTAAGTTTGTAAGTAGAGGTAATACTGTATGTATGTATGTATGTATGTATGTATGTATGTATGTATGTATGTATGTATGTATTTATTTATTTATTTATTTATTTATTTATTTATTTATTTGTATGCTGCCCCTCTCTGAGGACTCGGGGCAGCTGTATATGATCCTGCCACACATGCCATTGTATAGTATTGCATATTGTAATGAGATGGAGAAAAACACAGAATATTCTGTGAAAATAACCTTGGAGGCAGAATGAAGAGCTGCTGCCCAGACAGCAGTCCAATTGATGAAATTTGAGTACAAAGGAGGAATGGGGCTGGGCAAAGTGACTCAGAAAATATCCTCTCTAGCTCTTTGGAAAGTAGTGGGAGGGGACAGGCAATGCTATCAGATTTGGCACAATTCTATTACTGGAAGGCAAGTATTGCTGCTCATCATTTTGGTTTCCAGTCTGCCTTGGAGTTCCTTATATCCAGGCAAGCAGCAACCACAGTATTTGAAGACGCTCCTAATCAAATGCCTAAAAGGCTTATAAAGCAAGGTGACTACATAAAGTTTTAATGAGCTTTGAGACAGATGAACCACGTCAAAGGGTTCAAACATGTCATACAGGGTCAATCAAGGATATATTCAATTGGAAAAAAAGTACATCTAAATGCAGATAGAGCCAAGTACCGCTATTTTAGAAGTGTTCAAAAGAACTCGTCCCAAGAAATCCCGGCAGATGGATTTATTGACCCAGAGATCAACACAGAACCTTTTTGAGACACGATGGGAGTTGGAGGTTAACAAGACAGTGAATAGGGAGGTTGAAGATCCAGATGTGATTAAATTGGCTGTTCAACACTACATGATTGCTGAGAACAGTAACATGTTAAGTGTGTACAGTGGTACCTCATGATACGAACTTAATTGGTTCCAGGAGGAATTTCGTAAGGTGAAAAGTTTGTAAGATGAAACAATTTCCCATAGGAATCAATGTAAAAGCAAATAATGCATGCAAATCCTTCAGGAAAATCCCAAACTTTAGAAGGGAGGCGAACAGAGGGCAGGGAGGAGCAGCGAAAAGGGGCGGGTGGAAGAAGCAAGGCTAGGCTAAAGGGTGAGTGGGAAGGAAGAAAGGCAAGGGGGGCGCCCCTCCCTTTTCTTTCTTCAAAAGACACCGTTTCAGTGCCTTTGCAAGGACGTTGTTCTCTGCAAAATCTTTCCTCCTCCAAGCCGCCCCTCCCTTTTCTTTCTTCAAAAAAGGGGGGGGGAAAGAAACCCCTTCATTCCAGCAGCAGCAGCTTGGGTTGGTAAGGTGAAAATAGTTCGGAAGAAGAGGCAAAAAAATCTTAAACACCGGGTTCATACCTCGAACAGTTTGTTAGAACAGGCATTCGTAAGATGAGGTACCACTGTACCTTGTATCCCTCTTTGTTCATAATTCTGATTGCTTTTTGTTAAATCTGATGCCATTTCTTTCTTCTTAGACAAAAATGCACCCAGAACCTGCCCTTGGATTATTCTGGTAGAATATAGCCACAAAGATCCTAGATCAGTGATGGTGAACCTTTTTCTCCTTAGGTACCAAAAGAGCATGTGCACGCACTATTGTGCATGCATGAGTGACCACACCCATATTTCAATGCCTGGGGTGGGCGAATAACAGCTTCCCCGCACTCCAGAGGCCCTCTGGAGGCTGGACACGGCCTGTTTCCCAACTTCTGAGGCTCCCAGTAGGCTCATGTTTCGCCCTCCCCAGGCTCCAAAGGCTTCTCTGGAGCTGGGGAATGGTAAAAACGCCCCCCCCCCCCCCCCCGAGGCTCTCTGGAAGCCAAAAACATCCTCCCAGAGCCTCTGTGCAAGCCAAAAATCAGCTGGCCGACAAACACATGCACTTTGGAGCTGAGCTAGGGCAACAGCTTGTGTCCCAGCAGATATTCCCCTGTGTGCCACTGTGGCACCCGTGCCATTATTATTATTATTATTATTATTATTATTATTATTATTATTATTATTATTTGGATTTGTATGCCGCCCCTCTCCGTAGACTCGGGGCGGCTAACAACAGTGATAAAAAACAGCATGTAACAATCCAATATTAAAACAACTAAAAAAAACCTTATTATAAAACCAAACATACATACAAACATACCATGCATAAATTGTAAATGCCTAGGGGAAAAGAGTATCTCAGTTTCCCCATGCCGGACAGCAAAGATGGGTTTTAAGAAGTTTACGAAAGGCGAGGAGGGTGGGGGCAATTCTAATCTCTGGAGGGAGTTGGTTCCAGAGGGCCGGGGCCGCCACAGAGAAGGCTCTTCCCCTGGGTCCGCCATCACTGTCCTAGGTTTTGCCAATACAGTACTTCAATGCATTTCCTTAAATAAATATTTTTTCTGTTATAACTCTAAAACCTGCTTCATTAAGAATTACTCAGGACAAATTCTTGCGGTCAGCAATGCTCATGTGTAGAAACAGATGTTTCAACCTCTATCAGAGCTTACATGAAATGCTAAAGTAAACCCAAGCAAGCTTGTTTATGTAACGTCAATTATTTAACAACCCATTGCAATAACAGCACAATACATGAGCCCAGTAACTGAATGCTACTATATTTAAATAGTATTCCATTTGTGAGGCATTTTATTTTTTTTGCTCTTGGAGCAGCATAGGTAATTTCAATTAGCTTTATGCATTCACCAGAACTCTCCCGATCCCAATTTCTTCACGTGGGTGAAGCCATCCACCCACAGATTGCAATTTTTAGAAAGGGAGCCTTCTGCATCCTGGTTGCAATGCCAGCCGCACATCTAGCTCCTCCCTCCATTCTGTTAATAGCATTGAGGGTGGGGATGGAGTGCAGTTTTGGAGTCGGTGCTTTTTGAGGTTTAGAATCAAACATGGTAATTTTAGCCCATGAATTGAATGTCATGTTCTTGTCATTCATACGGAATTAGCTTGGATTGCACAGTTACGTTTTATTGCTGAACCTCTTTTATCCTGCTTGATTTTAGAAGAAAAGATGTTTAAAGTTAATGTCAATGTTCTGAATGCATCCAGAGAATAAGATCAAAATAAACGAATGTGAACATGTGCATAGCAGCAGGGAAAGAGAAACTAATAATCCATTGCAGAAGCAGGTTCTAAATGTTTTTGCTACCTGTTCTGTGGGCGTGGGGTTTTTTGTGGGTGTGGCTTGATGGTCATGTGTAGTGATGGGCGAACCAAACCTGCACTATTCGGGTCCGTACCAAATTTTGCGGTGTTCGGTATGCTGAACATGAATCCAATTTTTTTTGAAACTTCGGGCAAAGTTCGGGGTTGCGTTCGGCATTCGGAGCCTTGACGTCACCGACAGGTTGCTAAGGACGCCAAGGTGATCACTTCCTGGATTCCATGGAATCCAGGAAGTGATGACCTTGGCGTCCTTAGCAACCTGCCGGTATATGTGACGTCAAAGCTCCGTCCCCGGAATCTCTTGGTGGGATTCCCCATTTGGGTTTGGGTTCGATTTGGGTTAGGCCGAATTTTGCATAAAGTTCATCCGAACTTGCTGAACCTGAACACCGTTGGGTTCACCCATCACTAGTCATGTGACAATGTGGGAATAGTTTTGTGGTCATGTGACTGGGCAGGCGTGGCTTCATGGTCATGTGACTGGGTGGGGGGGGCCAACTCAATGTCACTCGTATCAAGGAGTGCCTCACCTGGCCCCTCCCCTTGTCACATCCAGACTCAAGGTATCTATAACTCTGTACAAAAGTTGTTCACCTTTTTTCAACTTTATTATCTACATATTATAGATGTACTTTCATGGACCACTGAAAGAAGGAAATGGCTCACATGCTTTGCCTGAGTGTGATAGACCAGGGGTCTCCAAACTTTTAGAGACCACCAAATTTATACTTTCACCTAGGTACACTCACGTTACACCAATCCTCCACAAGCTGCACTGGCTCCTTATTGATCTCTGGGCTCAATTCAAGGTGTTGGTTATTATCTTTAAAGACCTACATTGCTCATGGCCAGGTTATCTTCAAGACCACCTTCTACCTCATAGTTCCAAGTGATCAGTAAGATTCCACAGAGCTGGTCTCCTCCATGTCCTGTCAGTTAAACAGTGTTGGCTGGCGGACCCACAGGAAGGGCCTTCTCTGTGGCTGCCCTGAATTTCTGAAACCAAATATCCCCCACTCTATTGATCTTCTGGAAAGCATTGAAGACCTGGCTTTTCTGGCAGGCTTGGAGCTGTTGATCTCGCAAGTTTACAAGGTCCTGCCTTGAATAATATGTATGGATGTGATTTTTTAAAACTACATTTTTCTTAATCTTTTATGATGTTTTAAAATGTATTTTATATCCTGTTGTAAGCTGCCCAGAGTCCTTTGGGACTTGGGTGGCATAGAAAATGAATGAATGAATGAATGAATGCATGAATGAATGAATGCATGAATGAATGAATGCATGAATGAATGAAATGTTTGTGAGATCCAGCATGCAGAGCAATTGATCTATGCTAGATTCTCCCGCATATAAGGAACATACTACATACTACATTATGTGCAAAGGCTTCCTGCTTAGAGGATCTGAGTGTCTGAAACTGGAACTCAGCTTCGGTGCATGTTCAGAACGAAACAAAATTAATTTTTTAAAAAGAAGATGGCAGCGCCCACAAACTGGCACCAACCAATCCGGTTTGGTGATGTCATCGTGACATCACTAGCGGGTCGCTACCAGTTCAGGTGAACCAATCCGAACCAGGAGAAACCCACTCCTGGCCCATTGTTAGTGCTGCATCTTAGAAGGGTATTTGCTTCAGTGTCTAATGCTTTCAGAGATCAGAATGTGAGAAGTAATTTTTCAGTGAATCAGCCTCAAAAATTGCTATAAAAGCTCATGTGTGATTTAGCATTTCTTCCAACTGGCAAACTGATATGCGAAGGAGCAGTGTTTCTAATTGCATGAAGTCACACAATAAATAGCAGAATTACTGGGTCTGGCTACTGTATAGGTAAGTTAGTTTCTTTTCTCCCATCTACATTTTATGGGTATTTTAGACTAATTCATCATCTCCCACATTCCTAATTAAATTGATTCCAATACTGTAATATAAAATTTTGCAGAACTTTATGTAAAAGGACTACAAGCCTCAATTCTCTCTATAACAATGGTTAATATTCTATCTTTTGTGAGCTTGAATATTCTTTTTTTCACTTTTATTCTTCAACACAATGCATGCCGCTAACTAAATTGACCAGCTGAGCTTTTATCTGGAACATTATTCTTCTCTTGTTAATATTTGCAGAATAACCTTGGTTATTCTTTCATCCTTTCCTTCCATAAGGGACTTTGCTGGTCTTCTGTTTGCCTTTTATCCTCCCAATTGTCCTTTGAAGTAGATAACACTGAATAGCTCACCCAGGTCATGCAACTAGTGTGAAACTTGAGTTGGGCTTTGAACCCAACTCTTCTTGTTCTAAGCTCAATACTTCATTAAGACCACTGTAGTCACAATATTAATTCAAGTTCATATTCTTCTACTATGGGATGTTAAACCCTGAAAGTGTTGTGGTTAGCTC
This sequence comes from Erythrolamprus reginae, assembly GCF_031021105.1. NCBI lineage: Eukaryota > Metazoa > Chordata > Lepidosauria > Squamata > Dipsadidae > Erythrolamprus > Erythrolamprus reginae. The sequence continues at coordinate 29,424,373 of NC_091953.1, read as the reverse complement.
TGGCCCAGCTCCTGCCCCAAGGACTGTGGATGTGGGGGAGACATCCACATGCTGCAGGCCTGTTTTGCCCCTGGTGGAATCTGCTGATGAAGGCTCCTCTGACCAAGAAGACATGAGTGACAGGGAGGAGGAGAGTATGGCAGACAGCTCAGAAGGAGATCAATTATCTAGCTCCTCCTTGGATTCAGAACAAGAGTTAATGATACAGCCACGCATGTGGAGAGTGATGCATAGGCAACAACAACTGAGAGATTATTATCAAAGAAAATGAGGCCATCTGTGGTTGGGTGGGGCTGTGGTAATTAGTGAGGCTGCTATAAATAGCAGCCTGTGGGTTTGGCCATTGTGGAGGATTATGTGATCGTTGTGTTTCGTGCCTGCTTTACTGACTTTGACCTTTTGTGTGCTGATTTTTCCCTGCTTTGAAACTAAACCAGAGCAAAGTGTGTTTCACTTTGTGAAAGAAGAAGGACTGTGAATTGCCTCACAGCTGCAAGCTAAGTATCACAGAACTGATAAGGGACTTGTACAAATTACCAATTTGTTTGGAGGCGAGTGCTCTTTGCTATACAAAAAGAGGGATTGGTTTAAGTGACTTTTCATTATAAAGAACATTGTTTTGAATTTTCAAACGTGTGTGTGTGTGAAATTTGTACCTGTGAATTTTTGGGAGGAGTCTACCAGAGAGCCCGACAGAACAGAAAGTAACGAGAAAGATCTCACAGCTTGAACTGATAGTTTGTAAATGTTCTTAATGCAGTTTTCAGGACAGATTTATGGAAACGGCTTATTTATTTAAATTTATTGGCCTCTGAATGCCAGTGGACTCTGGGCAGCATACAAATAAAAATAGCTAAAAACATTTGCCATGTTTTTTGCTATTTTTATTTGTATGCCAAAAAATTTGCCATGTTTTTTGCTATGTTTCCCTTTTTAAATCCAATTATCTTCTCAAAAACCTGGAATTCCCAGCATTAATTGGGATCCAAATTGTTAGTTAGGAAATCAGTGATAGTCAGCTGTGTTCTGCCATTTGTTAAGGCCACACGTATTCTGTACCCTCATGTATATAGTGTGCGTTGTGAGCTGTTGCCAGCATAAATTGGTAGGAGTTGATGCTTTGTCAGCACAATTGTTTACCATGGTTAATGGACCGTGTATGTAGGACCAGGTAATTTGATTTTGCAAAAGAAAGGAACACAATTCCATTTTATAATGCTGGATAACCCATGCTTCTTTACGAAACTATGTGATTGGGCTTGATAAATTGACAGTTAAAGCCTGAAAATTAATGAGTAGTTACCATCAGCCTTGAAACATTGACACTTAAAGCTTGAAAATATATGTAGAATGTGTAACTCTTTACTATCAGAATGTGTAAATATAAGAATTGCCCACAAGATCATATGCTGCAATATCCTGCCTGTCAAAGACTACTTCAGCTTCAACCACAACAACACAAGAGCACACAACAGATTCAAGCTTAATATTAACCGCTCCAAACTTGACTGTAAAAAATACGACTTTAGTAATCGGGTTTTCGAAGCGTGGAACTCATTACCAGACTCTGTAGTATCATCCCCTAACCCCCAACATTTTACTCTTAGACGATCCACGGTTGACCTCTCCAGATTCCTAAGAGGTCAGTAAGGGGCATACAAGGAATCTTCGGAGAGGGGCGGCATACAAATCTAATAAACTATAACTATAACTATAAGCGCAGTAGAGTGCCTTCCGTCCCCTGTCCTATAGCCTCTCCTGTATCTCCTATATCAACTTTCATTGTGTATTATTGTGTATTGGACTAAATAAACAAACAAACAAACAAACAAATACATACATACATACATACATACATACATACATACATACATACATACATAAATAAATAAGGCAACTGACCGTTTGAACAGATTTATTTTCAGGTGAGGAGGGGGAATAAAACATTTAAACTCCCAGCCTGCAGGCTGGATCAATCACACGCTGGCCATGGCCATGCCTAGTTTAATAAAGCGGTAGCATCAGATGATCTCAATATAAGGCAACTGGCAGTTGGAACAGAGATTTTTTTCAGGTGGGGAAGGGGAGTAGAACATTTAACTCCTTAGCATCAGAGTATTTTAATATAATATTGTATAACAAATACTAGTGATCTGATGGTCATTTTGAAAAATTCTTTCTTAGCAAGCACCTATAAGCCAAGAGGAACATATTATTATTATTATTATTATTATTATTATTATTATTATTATTTATTAGATTTGTATGCCGCCCCTCTCCGCAGACTCGAGGCGGCTCACAGCAATCATAAGAACAATATATAGTAACAAATCTAATATTAAAATCTAAAATAACAATTTTACATTAAAAAGCCTAAAACCCACAGTATATAAAAAACATACAAACATATCATACATAAAATTAAGGGAGACCAGGATGGCACCATTTCGGCCTTGTTCTGGCCTCATCAGCTAGCCACACCCTTACTGGAATTTGATCTAGCAGCTTCTGCCTTGTAAGGCAGAGAATTAACAGCTGAGCCACCAGACCTGATCCCTTCAGTTCTGTACCAGGGAGGGGCTATATGTTTTTTATGTCGGATCACCCTGGTATATTGAAGGAACGTCACAGCTCCTTTTTGCCTCTAGGCAAAATATATATATATATGAGCCTACAATGCTATATACAGCACAATTTTCACCTATAAATACAAAGAAAAGCCATAAAATGTGCCTACAGAAAATGTAATGTTTATTTTTCCAGATGGAAGTGAAGATTTGGTTTCCCCTTCCCCCTCAAACACTGGTCAGTAGACCTTGATCAATAATATTCCGGTAACTTTGGCCTGAATCTCTTTTCTTTCAGTTTCCCCGTCCCTTTTTACTTCTCTTTTTAAGCTTACTATCTTCTTTGTGTAAAATGTCCCCTTCAGTTATTTTGGCAACTTATTATTTTGATTCATCTTAGAATCATACACTTTAATTATAAAGTCCAACTGATTTGTGTATCCAGCAAATCATTTTAATAAGCATTTAACTTTTATGTCTTTTGTTATTTACCAAAGAGGACAATATTTATTTACTAGCAATTTATGCTGTTGATTTCAAGTATGCTCATTATTGCCTTGTCATTTAAAAAAAATGTAAAGATGTTTCTCACCAGTCAGTTGTTATAAGCTGCACTTCAACAATAGCTAATGGGGGGAAAGTTCTCCATCCACTTAGAATAGATTTCTAAACATTTAATAAAGGCTGTGATGGCATGATGTTGTGTATAAGCAGGTCTTCCTCTTCCTCTGTTCAACCAGACTCACTTTTAAATTGAAGAAACAAATACTTTTTGCAAATGCTTTCAAAACATGCCCTGCGGGCTTTTATATGAGGGGCAAGTTACATCAGTTTTCAACAGCTTTATGTATTTAATACTAGACTGTTCTGCCGGCTTCTAGTACAAGCCTCCGATGAAAAGGAAATTGGTTCAAAACAGACACACACACGCAGTAGAAGTTCAGTAAATGTTGTTTATCTCAACAAAAGAGAAGCAAAACTCCCTTTTAGAATTCAAAGGAATTTCTTGTATAAACAAGGCAGAAATGGGTTACAGTCCGATAACAAGGCAAGCAATAAATCAGTAATAAACCAGTACTGTGAAGTTGGGCACAAATACTGTTTGTTCCAGACGTAGCAAAAACTTACAAGGATTTCTTTTCTCAAACTCCGTGACTCCCAACAACTACGATCAGATAATCTCCACGCTGCTCAGCCCGCACGCTGCCAATTTAACAGCTGCTATAATTACGTGAGCCCCAGGTGGCTTTTCTATCACCTGTAATATTTCTTCAGTTGTTCTCTTCTATACATAGCTCTACGCATGCATGGGTCTAGCAATTCCTCATCCGAATCGACTGAAGATAATGGAGATTGGCTTCCTGGGCTATCTGCCAAGCCCCCCTCTTCCAAATCACCCCCACCTTCTTCTTCTTCCAAGGAAACTTCACTTCCTGACTTTGTTGGCAATAAAACAGGCCTATGACATGTTGAGGTTTCTCCTGCATTCACCTACACATTCCTTGGGGCAGGAGCTGGGCCAGAGCCAACCACAACACTAGACATTATTTATTTTTTTTGTTAAATTTAGTGTTTTCTTCTTTTCTCCCTTTAAATGTAGCAACAGACTTAATGTAGCTATGTTTATAAAACTTTTCTGTTACTTTATTATGAGAAAATAATCTGAAAAGAGTGACAGCTTTTATACTAAAATAAACATCTAAGAGCAATACATAGCTAATACTAGATTTGAGGTCAGAGAAAACAAGGACAAGTTTATACAGACAGCAATTTTTAATTTGTTACTTATTTTATTCACCTCTTTAACCTTTTGTTTTGGAGGATGATATTATTCCTATTTTTTTTAAAAAAAAAATGGATTGTCCCCAACCTTCATATTGAGAAGGTACCATAACAGAGCAAAATTTGAAAAATTTCAGAGAAAGTACCTTTTTACTTAAAGAAGTAATTACAAAAGTCACCTTCTAAACAACTCTCTTATTTTACAGAAAAAGAAAACAAACTTTAGAGATTACATATTTTTTTAAATATATGTATTTTGTTTTATAGCTCTCATTCTAAAAACTCAAAAAATAAAGTATGTACTAAAGAATGCTGCAACTTAGTTTCCACATTAGATGTCAGACGGTTTAAATGGCTTACGAAGAACTTGTGTTTTAGTTAAAACAAATGGTCTAGAATATTATTTCTAAGAATTCAACTCTTTGATATAATACTGTAGTCATGACAATCATGCTTAACGCCAAAAGAAAATCATTCTTCAACATTTAAAGTTCTTGAAAAATTCAGGGAACCATATAAATAGCACATTAAACTGTTGTAAAATATTAAATTTGTTATAGTATATATTGGTTCAGAAAATATTTAGAGAAGTATGAAAAATAGAACAAGAACCATCATAACTCTTGCTAATGAGAGCAATATACTAGCAGCACACCAAACATGTTTAGAGTTCGATTTCCAATAAAAACATGCACATCTAAGTAGCTAGAGAGTATTTGATCCCATCCAAGATCTCTCTTGTTGCCACCACCCATTAATCACAGCCAGGGTTTCTCATGAAATTATTGCCACTACCCATCCATCTGCCTCCCATCTTGGAGTTCTGGCTGTTGAAATACCAGAAAAATTTGGCACTATATTGTGAAATATTACTATGCTAAATATCCCTGAAGCCTCTTGTTAATTCAACAAGTCAGTAAGCAAACCATCATTTTAAATTCATACTAGACAATGTAAAGTCTAGTATTTATATAATTGGTATCACATTCACGGATTATGCTACTATGTGTTTTGTTAAGCCATAGACTACCAAGAAAACCACAAATGACTAAGTTTACCCCAGCTACCTCTCGAAATCTGGACTACAGTACCTCCACCATACTGGCCATCCAAAAAGCCATAAAGACCTGGCTTTTCCAGCAGGCCTGGGGTCATTGAGCCGATGGCACACCATCAAGATACAACCAGGAAAGATATGCATGGGTTGTTTAGCTGTTTTGGGTGTTCATCACAGATTTTAAATTGTTTTGTACTGTTTTTTATTGTGTTTTATATTGTATTGAATGTCTATTTGGCTGCCCAGAGTCCTCTGGGAGTAGGGCAGCATATAAAACTAAGTAACTTAGTAACTAAGTAAGTAACTAAGTATCTTCCCCAGGCCCATACTGTTTATGTTGTGTGCATGTTTTTTAAATTATGGGTTTTTAGCTTTCTAATTATTGAATTTGTATTATATATTGTTTTCTGTTGCTGTTGTGAACCGCCCCGAGTCTGCGGAGAGGGGCGGCATACAAATTAAATAAATAAACAAACAAACAAACAAACAAACAAACAAACAAACAAGTAAGTAAGTAACCAACTAACCAATTAACTACCGTAATTAAGTAATTAACCAATTAACCAATTAACTAATTAACTAGCTAACTAGCTAACTAAGTTGTGCTTTGACTTATAGCAAGAGACATAGCCGATATGTTTATATTTTAACAGGAGAGTGAGTGAATATTGGAGATTGTAACATCTACTTGCACTTATGAATCATTGGTAAGAGATACATGATGGGACCAGTCACTGTTACCTGTTTCTAAATGAGTCTCACTTTAAGAGTCAAATGAACTTCTTATTCCCTCTCTCCTCAAGTTGTAGTTTAAGAAGCAGGAAAGCTTTCCTATCCTATTTCTTAATGAAACACTTTATTTATTAGCTTATTTTATCCCACCTGTATTTTTGGTCAGCCCAAGAAACAAATGTAATGTCTATTACCATTCATTTAATTGGGCTAAGCCCATTGGAGATAGGCTTGCAATGAGAGTAATTCTGCTAATTACTCTTTCAGCATATCACTTACCTTCAAGGAAGGTATCTTCTGACAAAGGCTCCTGCTGAATTTATTTCTCCAAGAGAGAGAAGAATTCTTTGCTTGGTCTTAGAGTTATCTTAGAATTATCCAGTTGTATGACCAGGGATCCGTCTGTTTTCTCTCTTCTGCCATTATTGTTTCAATTCCTGGGTTTATAGAATTTAGCATCCAAAAGCAAGCCAATATTTCCTTTGATTTATGTGGTCATTCTTCGTAATGTGGCATGTCTTCTTCAAACTTTTACAATAATAAGAGAACAACAATCCCCAAGGACAACAGACATGCCAAAATTCTGTCAGCAGAACTAGGGGAAAAAAGCAGCACTCTCAAAGCTTGAGATCTGCATGTTGGATACAGAATAGCTGTCTGCCACATAAAACAATGTTCATTTATTCAGCAGCTGTTAAAAGAGCAGACAGCCAGAACAAAGGTGGTCCAGGCCCTGGAAACCTTTCCCCCATACTCATTCTAGCTGGAGTTCTTTATACCAACGTATGAAATCAACGTGCCCTGCATAATTTAGGCAAGCCACATATCTATATATAATCCACAGTATTTTCTTTCAAAATTCTTTCACAGATGCTGCTCTTCAGGGAAATATTCACATAGAGACAGTATTAAATGTAAAGCATCATAAAACCCACTCAGCTAAGCCAACTGCAAAAATGATTCTATAAAATTGTATTTGGAGTTTTAAAAAAAATCCTGAACAAGCATTAATATAAATTGGAGTTGGCTACAACAAATAACAGATAGAACAATTGAATATACACCTGATTTTTTTATTAGGAATTATGAAAGGATCCTATATTAAAAATGTAAGATATTTAATTTTGCACATAATAACAGTGGCAAGAATCGTATTTGCACAGAAATGGAAGAATCCAAAGATACCGGAAGATAAAGAGATAATTAAGAAAATCTATGAATGTGCTGAGATGGACAGGCTGACCATGGAATTAAATCATCAAAAAGACTCGGACTATTATTCAGTCTGGATCAAATGGTATTTATGGACTAAAAAGAGGAATCTACAACAAGTGACGGAATAAAATATTTATATGTACAAAGGTAGTTAAAGATAATATTGACAAACATGTATATATAGATGTCGATCCACCTGTAAATAAAAACATATGTTGTAGGGGGGGGGGAAACACCAATAAATAAATTATTTTAAAAAATTGGAGTTGAAAAAGTATTTCTTGAAGATTTCTTTTTAAAATATTGGGGTGGAAAAGGTAAATGTGTCCCATGAGGGAAAACTGCAGTAAACTTTCTGCTTGGAGGACTTTCAAGACTCAATCTTTTGCTGAAATGAAAGTAGCATCTATAAGTTCTGCCTCTTTGCAAATACAAAAGGGGTGGATCTTACATGCAACCAAACACTGCCGCTTTTGTTAACCTCTCTTCTAGTTCTTCCCAGACTCCAAAAGTTCAAACTGGTCATATGATGATTCTGGGGTAAGCTTAGAAAGCCAAAGGAAGGATTTCTTTCTCCAGCCAAACTCTGTGCACAAACTACGCTTGGATTGAAAATTTCATTATTGACATCCATTTAAAGGGCCATCAGATCCTGACCCTGAGGAACGGAACTCATTCAAACTGGATTTTCAATTTGTTTTCTCATCTCTTTGTGGTGTCAGCCTAATCCCTGAATCTTACTCCCATTATACTCCCATTATTGCAGAGGACTAGAGAAATCACAGAAGGGACTAAAATGACTGCAGAGCATCTTGATAGGAGAAAGCAGGAAGACTCCAGTGTTTGCCTTCAGAGAACATAAACATGGACACTGAATTAACCCATTGTCAGGGTTTGAACAATATGCTGAATGATGAACTATTCTAATAGACTTGGCTGGCACAATACAATAAACAAGACCCAAACTCTAAGGAAAGTCCATACATATATTATTGGTAGGTCTTTAGGTGACTTATTTTGTGTGGATTAAGGAAATAAGTGAGAAATTTATTTATTTTGTCCAATACACAATGAGGGTTTTAGTGGGTATATATCTATATACACATAGTAAAATACATGATGAAGGTTATAGAGGAGATACTCATAGTAAAATATATCTAAGAAAGAATAGAAAAGAAGATATAGTAATAGAACATATCAATGAAAGAATAGAAAAAAAGATATAGGGATAGAAGAAAGGTATAGGAGATATAGAAGAACAATAGGACAGGGGATGAAAGGCACTCTAGTGCACTCATGCACACCCCTTGCTGACCTCTTAGAGGAATCTGGAAAGGTCAACCGTGGATAGTCTAAGAGTAAAGTATTGGGGGTTTGGGGATGACACTATGTAGTCCAGTAATGAGTTACACACTTTGACAACTCCGTTACTGAAGTCATATTTTTTATATGTTGTGTGCTCTTGTGTTGTTGTGGTTGAAGCTGAAGTAGTCGCCGACAGGCAGGACATTGCAGCATATGATCTTGTGGGCAATACTTAGATCTTGTTTAGTTCTAAACTTTCTAGGCCCAGGATTGAAAGTCTAGTCTCGTAGGGTATTCTATTTCGAGTGGAGGGCTCTTCTGGTGAAGTAACTTTGGACATTTTCAAGGGTGTTAATGTCTGAGATGTGATATGGGTTCCAAACAGGTGAGCTGTATTCGAGGATGGGTCTGGCAAAAGTTTTGTAAGCTCTGTGTGAGATTGCCAGAGCAGAAGCTACGTAGGATTAGGTTTACAACTCTTGAAGCCTTCTTGGCTATATTGTTGCAGTGGGCTTTGGCACTTAAATCTTTTGTTATTAGTATACCAAGGTCTTTAACCGAGTGGGGATTATCTGTGATAATTTGATTATTCAGTTCGTATTTGGAGTTCAGATTCTTCTTCCCAATGTGGAGGACAGAGCATTTGCTAGTTGAGATTTGGAGTTGCCATGTGTTTGACCACTCAGAAACATTGCTAACTCTTTTTAATTGCATCAGCTAGATACCACTAAACTAGAATCTTTACCCCAGTGCTCCTTTAAGAAAAAGTCACATTAAAAAGTCACATGATTTAAATATTTAATCAGCACTATTTTAAAAAATGAGCATCTGAAGTTAGGGATTAGGTTTCCCTAACCTCCTTGACACAGGCAGATTTTGGATCAAGACATTATATTTCAATTTCAAATCTTGCCTCACCACAAGAGCCAGCTGGCTGACTTTAGGCCCATTACACACACTCTCTCCGCTAAACTCACTTCACAACTTGTTATTGTGAGAGAAATAACAAGAGGAAGAAGAAATGTTGGATATGTTTGCAGTCTTGAGTTAATTGTAAAAACCATGAAGGTGGGAAATAAATAAACCAACAATAAAGGAGGGAAATACAGTGGAACCCCGACATAAGAGCTGCTCTACTTAAGAGCAACTCGAGATAAGAGCTGGGAGGGGAGAGATATTTTTGTTCTACTTACAAGCCCAAATTCGAGATACAAGCGCCAAGGAGCTGTCTCCTGAAGGCAAACGCTAACTTCCGCGTTCGGCTTCAGGAGACAGCTGCGAAGCGGCGCACGTGTTTTAAAAGGTTGCAGCCGGCCTGGGGGGCTCGGAGGGGTGCTTGCAGCTTTCTTTCTTGCTCTTTTTCTTTCTCTCTTTTACCTTCCCTTCCTCTATTTCTTCTTTTCTTTCTCCTTCCCACCTTCTTCCCTCCCTCCCTCCCTTCACTCATTCCTCTCTTACTCTCCCCTTTCATAAGTTTCCTTGCTTCCTTCCTCTGTTCCTGTCCCTTCCCCCTTTCTTTCTTTCTTTCTTTCTTTCTTTCTTGCTCTTTTTCTTTCTCTCTTTTACCTTCCCTTCCTCTATTTCTTCTTTTCTTTCTCCTTCCCACCTTCTTCCCTCCCTCCCTCCCTTCACTCATTCCTCTCTTACTCTCCCCTTTCATAAGTTTCCTTGCTTCCTTCCTCTGTTCCTGTCCCTTCCCTCTTTCCTTCCTTCCTTCCCACCCTCCGTCCATTCATTCACCCATTCCTCTCTTGATCGCTTAAAGCCGGTCCCTGGTGCAAAAAGGGTTGGGGACCTCTGTCCTACAGGATTGGGTGGCAGAGAAGTTGAACATATGTAAATTTAAAAGTTTAAGAAAGTTTACAAGTTAAGTGAAAGAAACTTCATTATTCATTTATATGTACATGTACATTTCTTCATTAAAAACATGTCTTTCTGCATAATTTAGACTAACTTTGTGAGTTTTTTGAGGGCTGGAACCAATTAAAATTATTTACATTAATTCCTATGGGGAAAAGTCGTTCGAGATAAGAGCTGCTCGACTTAAGAGCCCAGGTCCGGAACGAATTAAACTCGTATCTCGAGGTACCACTGTAAATAAATTAGAGTCAGGATGGTATAATATATAATATACAGGTAGTCCTTGATTTAAGACCACAATTTAGGCCAAAATTTATGTTGCAAAGTGAGACATTTGTTTTTTGCCTCATTTTACAACTTTTCCTGTCACAATTGTTAAGTGAATCATTGCAGTTATTACATTAGTGACATGGTTAAGTGAATCTGGCTTCCAAACCTGCAAATACAGCTAAGGTGAAATTTGGCTCAAAATCAGTAACTCTGAAGAGGGACCTTGGAGTCCTAGTGGACAATCACTTAAACATGAGTCAGCAGTGTTTTGGCAGCAGCCAAAAATGCTAATACAGTCCTTGGTTGTATAAAAAGAGGCATAGAATCAAAATCATGTGAAATATTAGAACCACTCTATAAAACCTTAGTAAGGGCACATCGGAATACTGCAATAGACTTACAATCCTGGGTCTTGAAAGCTTAGACCTACGACACCTTAAACATAATTCGCCTATGTTTCTACAACACTCCATGGTCTGCACTGGCTGCCAATCATTTTACGGTCACAATTCAAAGTTGGTAATGACTTTTAAAGTGGGTATACACATAGTAAAATACATAATGAAGGTTATAGAGGAGATACTCATAATAAAATATATCTAAGAAAGAATAGAAGAGAAGATATAGGAATAAAACATATCAATGAAAGAATAGAACAAGAGATATAAGAATAGAAGAAAGGTATAGGAGATATAGGAGAGCAATAGGACAGGGGATGGAAGGCACTCTAGTGCACTTATGCACACCCCTTACTGATCTCTTAGAGGAATCTGGAAAGGTCAACCGTGGATAGTCTAAGAGTAAAGTGTTGGGGGTTTGGGGATGACACTATAAGTTCCACGCTTCGACAACTGGGTTACTGAAGTCATATTTTTTACAGTCAAGTTTGGAGCGGTTAATATTAAGTTTAAATCTGTTGTGTGCTCTTGTGTTGTTGTGGTTGAAGCTGAAGTAGTCGCCGACAGGCAGGACGTTGCAGCATACGATTTTGTGGGCAATACTTAGATCTTGTTTAAGGTGTCTTAGTTCTAAGCTTTCTAGGCCCAGGATTGAAAGTCTAGTCTCGTAGGGCGGTGTTTCACAACCTTGGCAACTTGAAGATATTTGGACTTCAACTCCCAGAAGTCCCCAGCCAGCAAATGCTGGCTGGGGACTTCTGGGAGTTGAAATCCAAATATCTGCAAGTTGCCAAGGTTACTGTGGTAGGGTATTCTGTTTCGAGTGGAGGAGTGAAGGGCTCTTCTGGGGAACTGTATTGGGTCATTTTCAAGGATGTTAATGTCTGAGATGTGATATGGTTTCCAAAAGATGAGCTGTATTCGAGGATGGGTCTGCACTGAAAGATGTTGAAACAAAATGCCACGCCCACAGTGTGGAAGTAAAAATTTTGGTAGCCCATCACTGAACCCAGTCCTCTGATTCTCGGTTCCATTTATTTTATTTATTCATTTGTCCAATACACAAATACACAGGAAGAAAAATAGACATGTAGTAATATATATAAGGGTAAAGTGAACTTAGAGGAGAGGATATATGAAAGAAAGAAAATACAGTATATATATATATGATAAGTGAGTGAGAGAAAGGAAAGACAATTGGACAGGGGACGAAAGGCACACCAGTGCTCTTATGTACACCCCTTACATGTCATATGCAAACCTAGTAAGCTGGGTCGCATAAAACTCTGATTCAACTAACCATGGGCAAACGTCTAAGGCTTGAAGAGTAGAGCATGTAGCACTTACTTAGGAGTAAGACCTGTTTTACTAAAATGGGACCCCCCTCCCTTCCAAAGGAAGAAGAACCCGGTTATGATGCAGATACCCCGATGGGGTGGCAAGCGGGTGGGGCACAACGTTTGCCGCGTTCCCAGGTTCCTTGACGGGGGTCTCCAATCTCTCGCGGGGGTGAAGGAAGGGCGGAGGCGCAGGCACCGCCCTCTGGCAAATGCAGCGTGCTAGATTTGCCCAGCCTGGTGTGAAGAACCGCATTTCAGGAGGGACGGGCTAATGCAAATCGCTCCCATCAGCGGCAAGGAGAAGAAAGGCGAAGCAGCTGTGTAGGGGAGAGAGAGAAAAAAGAGGCTCAGCAGCAAAATCAGAGCCGGCAGAGGGAAAGGGAAAAAAAAAAGGAGACAGGCGGAGTCGCATAACAAAGCCCAAGCCAGTTAAAAAGCCTTCTTCCCTGGGCAGCCTCGCTTACCAAGCTGAGGACCATTGGACAGGCTTGGTGGCAGTGGAAGCTGGGCTTTGTCTTTTCAGGAACCCACCCCCTTTGCAGTAGCTGAGGACTTGAGATTCTCCAGGCACAGGTAAGCAGCGTTTGCGGTAGTTTCCAAAGCTGTCCACCTCCAGTCCTCCACCCACGCCCCATTCTTAGCAGAAAGCAGCCAGAAATCGGGTTGGGTTCCCTTTCCACCTTAGTTGCATGCTCGTAACGCCAGGTTTGGGGATGGGAAACGCGCGCGGGGTGGGTTTCGCGTACCTGTCCCCACCCCCATTGTTTAGGGATGCGTGTCTTGGAAGAACGAGGAGGAGAGGTTGCTTGGAAGGGGGGGGAGCTTTTCCCCCCTGCCTCCCGCAGTCTGGTATAATTTTAGCACCATTTTAGGTTGGGTGGTTTAAAAGAGAAGAGATGGAGGGTTGGCGATGGTGGTTTCTCTCGTCTTGTGTCAACGCGGGGATAATTTCATTGTGTGGGTCCTTCCTGTGGGAAGCAAAGGGGTCGTGAATCTTATTGCTTCGTCTGGGAATGGATACTGGAGAAGATGCTCAGCTGGAAAACGTGCCTGCACCTATCTGAGGCTTGATTTAGGCTAGGCATGGATAGCTGCAGCGTGTTTTAGAAACGTGTCCCTTCTGGTAACATGGTGGCAAAGAACGGCACTTTTTAAAAAAGAGAGTACAAAAATAATTCCGTTTCCCCCCTTCTCGAATTAATGAGCCAAAAACATGTATTAGCTCTCCCCGAATCTAGGTGGTCCACGTGTCTGCCTAGTCTATATTTAAAGCCTTTGCGCCACATTTTAAAGGGTGCCTGGAATAAAACAAAAAGGCTGTTATATAACTGAAGATGAGGGGTTTTGGAATGCCTGTCTATTGTTCAGTGCCTCTTAATAATTTGTTGCTGATCTGTGTCATTTATTTGGGTTTGCATTTGATAGATTTACAAAATCACCCACCCACATTTGCAGGGTGTGAAGTCTGTCTGTAATAGATGTATGTAGTGTGAATGGTGGGTACCAGGCATTCTACAGGGTGTGTTCACTTAAACCTGTGATCAGTATGAGGACTGATAAATAGCATGAAAATTATTATTATTATTATTATTATTATTATTATTATTATTATTATTATTATTATTATTAAAAAAACCAAACCTGTTGGCTTTAAATGCTATTTTGGGGATTAAATATATCCAAGTCTTTGCTTCTAACTCTGGTTTAAGAACATTAGGGATTGTTGCTTGTCTTCTCGTATGATGCATAGGATTTGAAGGAATGAATTGGTCTGCTGTGCTAGAATCCTGATTCCATTTTAGGAGTTCCTTCTGGATGATACGATTCATACTAAAGAGAAGGTTCCCCTCTGTAACTTTTATGATCTTTTCATATCTGTAATTAGTCTGAAATATTAATCATCAGTTTTATTTGCTTTAAAGAATACATTTTCAGCACTGTAGCTTGAAATGAAGTTGTAATGCCTTTCTAATGTTATATGAATTCTATATAATCTCCTTCTTGGAATTTGAAATTACTACTCGTTTGGCTGTGGCTTTACCTGGCCCTTCAGTCTCTAAAACACAACATAATTGCTGCGTCATAGTTATTGTTACATCTCATTATTATCTTTGATTAGATAGGACTTCAAATTGTAGTTTTGCTTTGGAAGCTAAAAATAGAGAATCCCAGTGTACAAGTATGAATAGCTCATTGCCTAATTCAAGATAATAGTACATTCACATTAAGTCAACATGAACTGCCAATTGTAAAAGGGCAAGACTTCCAAATGGTGTTTGGCTGGGTTCACATGGTACATTAACTCATAGCATGATATAGCATCTCACTTGAATCCAGACATTAAGATTTATAATCTACAATTTATAGATCTGACTGATATGTGATTCCAGCCTTGCTCTTCTCTCTAAAGGTTTTAGTGTCTTTAGTTTTGAATCAAGATTATAAAGTTAGGGAAATGCCCTATTCTCACAAAGCTGTGAGGAAAACTACATGGATGGAACCCCTGGGAGTCAAGCTGAATTTGAAGATATCATATTATTAGGTTTATTGGTAGCCATTGTATTAATGAGGTCCTTTAATCAAAGATGATAAAAAAGATGAATGTATGGCTCTGAAAACAATATTGATCTAGTTCAGTTGGCATAGTGATTGAACATTGGAGTGAGGATTTAATAACATTTGGAGAGCTATGTTCCCCTGTCTTAGCTAAACAATTCTTTGAAACTGATCTCCACATAATATCTAGAACTCCTAGTCAATAACACCAATTATGGAATAGTAATCCCATCAAGCTAGGAGGCCATTTGCCATTTTAATTGGGAACTCTTCTACTCCCATAACACATATGTATGGTTAGTTACATGTAGTTTACTCAAATGATTCTAGATGATTTATGGTCATGTATTAAAGATGCCCATATTTTTAAAAGAATCTTTTAAAAAAATCATTTGTTTTCTTTCAAACTCCCTATCCCACAAAATCTAGCAAAAAAAAAAAAAAGAGGGGGGAAGGTCTTCAATTGCTTCCTATAAAAATGTATAGCAGTGATGGTGAACCTATGGCATGGGTGCTACATGTGGCACGCAGAGCCATATCTGCTGGCATGTGAGCCGTTGCCCTAGTTCAGCTCCAATGTGCATGTGTGTGCCGGCCAGTTGATTTTTGGCTCACACAGGTGCTTGGGGGGGGGGCGCTTTTTAGCCACCCTGAGTCTATGGAATAATAATAAAAATAAAATTTTTGATTACAAGGAAGCCTCCGGGGGGGGGGGGGGGATGGGGGAGGGTGTTTTTACTCTCCCCTGGCCCCAGGGAAGCCTTTGGAGCCCGGGGAGGGCGAAAAACGAGCCTACTGGGCCCACCAGAAGTTTGGAAACAGGACATTAATAGTCTCCAGAGGGCCTCTGGGGGGATGGGTTTCACCCTCCCTAGGCATTGAATTATGGGTGTGGGCACTCGCACATGCTAGGTCCCACAGAGTTGGCCTTCTCCGGGTCCCGTTGACTAAACAATGTCGTCTGATGGGACCCAGGGGAAGAGCCTTCTCTGTGGTGGCCCCAACCCTCTGGAAGCAGCTCCCCCCAGAGATTAGGATTGCCCCCACACTCCTTGTCTTTTGCAAACTCCTTAAAACCCACCTCTGCCCATCAGGCATGGGAGAATTGAGACATCCCCCCCCCCCCGGCCTATATAGTTTTATGTATGGTATGCTTGTGTTGTATGTTCTTTTAAATAATGGGTTTTTAGATTTTTAAATATTAGATTTGTTCTCTGTACATTGTTTTATTATTGTTGTGAGCCACCCCAAGTCTGCGGAGAGGGGCGGCATACAAATCTAAATAATAATAATAATAATAATAATAATAATAATAATAATAATAATAAATAATAAACCTGAGGAAAAAAAGGTTCGCCATCACTGTTGTATAGATTAGCCTTACCTCAATGGGTAAGCTCTTTCACAGAGATGACTAGCCCTGAGAATGATAAATTCTAACCCTTCCCTTGAGGGACAGTACCTATGGCATTGTCTCCTAGCTAGATAATGTAAAGTGGACAGATTCTACTTGGAGAAGATGATCCCAAAGGTAGCAAGAATATCAGTCTTATAAGTAACAGCCAGCCCTATAGTATGAATGAGGCCTGAAAGCCCAATACAACCAGTGCAGCTCTTACAGAATTGGTGTTACTTCTGCTGAACTAGTTAGCATTGGTCAGCAAGTAAGTAAATACCTACTGTGCCAATTAAAGGTGCTGGTTAAATTTTAAGAGCATCACAAAATAGAGCAAATTGCATAGTCTGAAAGATGACAAGCCAGTGTCTTCAGTCCCTTCTGCTCCAAGAATGACGACCACTGGTAAATTCATCAAAGATAGTCCAAAGTTCTAGGCTAGCCATGAGTCTAGCAGGGATTTCAGATTGCATGGTTTTTTTAGAGCAGTGCATTGAGAATAATAGATGGACATTCCCTAGTGTAATATCTGAAGTAGCCTGGTGGCTAAAAGTGCTCTTTATATTCACGCTACTGGAAATAAGCAACGTGGAATTTTTCCGCTTTAGTTCTTACTGATACATTTTCAAGGAGTCAAGAGAACCAGTTTGATGCAATGATAGCGTTGTTCACTCCAGAAGTAGACTATGGATATACACAATGACAAATAAATGTGCACTTTCAGCCCTTTGTATATCTAGCTTACTTGTATTATGAGAGAAATAAATGGCATAATTTTCACATTGTTATTAAGTTATTTGTTGTTTTTTGTAGCTTTCACCTATTGAATGTCACAACTGGCTGATTTAACACAGCACTAAGCCATACACCATGCTTTATAAATGACAATTTCTGGCTTCATATAATGCTAAGCTAAAGCAAATTACATCATGGTATGTTTCTGTTATACTGTATATTTAATGTTTGATGCCCAGTTAAGGTGGGATGGAAAAGATGTGATTGGATTTAAATTGGATTCTCATCTGAAGTTAAAAATAAAACTGGATTATAATTACTACTCTAGAGGTATAACAAGCAGGAAGAGGGAGATTGTGATCTCGCTGTATAGAGCGCTGGTGAGACCACATTTGGAATACTGTGTTCAGTTCTGGAGACCTCACCTACAAAAAGATATTGATAAAATTGAAGGGGTCCAAAGACAGGCTACAAAAATGGTGGAAGGTCTTACTCATAAAACTTATCAGGAAAGACATAATGAACTCAATCTGTATAGTCTGGAGGACAGAAGGGAAAGGGGGGACATGATCACAATACAGTATTTAAATATGTTAAAAGGTTAAATAAGGTTCAGGAGGGAAGTGTTTTCAATAGGAAAGTGAACAAGGGGGCACAATCTGGGAAGATCAGAAGCAACATGAGAAAATATTATTTTACTGAAAGAGTAGTAGATGCTTGGAACAAACTTCCAGCAGACGTGGTTGGTAAATCCACAATAACTGAATTTAAACATGCCTGGGATAAAATATATCCATCCTAAGATAAAATACAGGAAATAGTATAAGGGCAGACTAGATGGACCATGAGGTCTTTTTCTGCCATCAATCTTCTATGTTTCTACATGTGCAAAATAGGAAAGCCTATAGTTTTAACTATAATTATAAAGTAAGGGAAAACAGATGCTGCTGAAATTAGGGTTTTTTGTATAAATATTTTTAAATTCTTACTACTGTATGATCTATTTTTCTGCCTTTTTGTATCATCCATTTAACCGCTGTGTAATTATTAGTAGGAGTCTACTAATTTTTTTCTTATTTTGATTGCAAAGTAGAAAGATAAACCATTCAAATCAGATGTATATATTACATTATATAGAGCGGGGTGGTGCAGCAGGTAGAGTGCTGTACTGCAGGCCACTGAAGCTGACTGTAGACCTGAAGGTCAGCGGTTCAAATCTCATCACCGGCTCAAGGTTGACTCAGCCTTCCATCCTTCCGAGGTGGGTAAAATGAGGACCCGGATTGTGGGGGCAATATGCTGGCTCTGTTAAAAAGTGCTATTGCTAACATGTTGTAAGCCGCCCTGAGTCTAAGGAGAAGGGCGGCATAAAAATTGAATAAACAAACAAACAAACAAACAAACAAATAAATACAGACCTTTGGTGCAATTTTTTCATTCACTGGCCTCACTTTCTTCCTGTTGAGTTGGAAATAGGCTGTAGCGAATCCAAAGCCAATTTATGCATAGAATAGAATTAAGTTCTAAGCTTCTACATGACAATGCCAAGCTGAATACGCATATTTTATAAAATTTCCATAACATGCATGTTTGAATGTTTTTCTACTCAGTAAGGAGAAAAATGTGAGTTTGAAAAATTCATATAAAAATTCATACGAGTAGATAAGCCTGGTATGAGTCACCCTGTGAGTGAGATGAACGGTCTCCAAACTGGATAGCATAGCACTCATGTCAGAAGCACCGAGATGCTTCCATTTGAAAGGATGAGCTGGTGACATCACTGTTGCCTGGGAGATGCCCAATTGGGGAGTCCTTTCATGTCCTTGGCAGCAGCTAGAGCAGTGATGGCAAACCTTTTTTTTGCTCGGGTGCCGAAAGGGCACGCACGTCAGCGATAGCCCACACCCATAATGCAATGCCCTCCACCCTGCACTGCCCCCCGCATACATGGGTAGGCTCTTTGCAGGGGTGGGCAGCATGCAGGACAGGGTGGAACGCAGTTCCACCAGCGGAAATCACAGCGACCGATAAGGTCCCACAGATTTGGCCTTCTCCGGTCCTGTTGATTAAACAATGTCGTTTGGCGGGCCCCAGGGGAAGAGCCTTCTCTGTGGTGGCCCCGGCCCTCTGGAATCAACTCCCCCCAGAGATTAGAATTGCCCCCACCCTCCCTGTCTTTCGTAAACTACTCAAGACTCACTTATACCGCCAGGCATGAGGGAGTTGAGACACCTTTCCCCCAGGCTCTTTTATACTTTGTTTTATGTTTGGTATGAATGTGATAGGGTTTTATATGTTTTTTAATATTATTATTATTATTATTATTATTATTATTATTATTATTATTAGTAGTATTAGTATTAGTATTAGTATTATTTTATTATTTATTAGATTTGTATGCCGCCCCTCTCCGTAGACTCGGGGCGGCTAATATTAGATTTTTTCTACTATAATATTGTTTTTATTATTGTTGTGAGCTGCCTCGAGTCTTCGGAGAGGGGCGGCATAAAAATCTAATAAATTATTAATTATTATTATGATGATGATTAGCTTCAGCTGATCGGCAGCTGTCACTTCCTGGATTACTGGTCTCAACTCAGCTCTCTTTCCCCCCCCTGCTGCTGCTGTGTCTGCACTCCTTGCTTTTTTCCTCTTTCCTGGTCTCGAACGAGCTTCCCTCTCTCCTGCCCGGTTCCACTCCAGCCTCCCGCGGCCACCTCCCACCCGAGGTTCAAGCAGAAGGCATGGATGGAAGCGGTGCTGGCAGCATTTATTCTTCTGGCAGCCCCCGTTCGCTGACCCACCCAGCCTGAGGCAGGGGGGGGCCACCCAGGAAGGAGAGCGCAGGAAATGCGAAGCAAATTGTCACCCCAGCAAGCGACACTGGTAAGGTTGTAAATCGAGGACTTTACAGTTCACTTGAATGATGATGATCATTCAAGCCACTCCCACCTGATCACACAGCTACTAAACCACTCCTACCCAGTCACATGACCATTAAGCCACACCCACAAAATAAGCCACACCCATAGTGTGGCAGTAAAAATTTTGGCTGCCCATTACTGGCTCTTTGGGTCTGTTTTTTGCCATCCACAGGCTCCGGTGGCTTTCCTGAAGCCTGAAGAGGGCTAGAACAGCCTCCCCCTGCCATCTGGAATGCCGAAAACCAGCTGGCAAGCATGCATATGCGCACTGGAGCGGACATAGTGCAATATCTTTCATGCCCTCATATATGACTCTCTGTGCCACCTGTGGCACATGTGCCATAGGTTCACCATCAAGGAGCTAGAGTAAAGGAGAGGAGCACAACCCCACCCCTCAGCAGCACTTGGTCTCAAACATGGGCTTTCTAATCTCCTCCCCAGAATCCTAGCAACAGGCGCCACCATGCCCCTTTTAAAATTTAATATAAATAAATAAATGATATAATGGTGCAGGGGTGGGAAAGTAGTAGTCTTGGGAGAAGGGCGGCATATAAATCTAATAATAATAATTAATAATAATAATAATTTATTTGATTTGTATGCCGCCCCTCTCCGCAGACTCGGGGCGGCTAACAACAATAATAAACACAACATGTACAATCCAATAATAAAAAACAACTGAAAACCCCTATTATAAAACCAAACATACACACAGACATACCATGCATAACTTGTAATGGCCTAGGGGGGAGAGCTATCTCAACTCCCCCATGCCTGGTGGTATAAATGAGTCTTGAGTAGTTTACGAAAGACAGGGAGGGTGGGGGCAGTTCTAATCTCCGGGGGGGAGTTGGTTCCAGAGGGCCGGGGCCGCCACAGAGAAGGCTCTTCCCCTGGGACCCGCCAAACGACGTTGTTTAGTCGACGGGACCTGGAGAAGGCCAACTCTGTGGGACCTTATTGGTCACTGGGATTCGTGCGGTAGCAGGTGGTTCCGGAGGTAATCTGGTCCATTGCCATGTAGGGCTTTAAAGGTCATGACCAACACTTTGAATTGTGACCGGAAACTGATCGGCAGCCAATGCAAGCCAATAAATAACAATAACAATATTTGCAGGCAAACACAGGCTCAATGTGGATTCATTATGATCTTCCATCCTTTTGAGCTTGGAAAAATGAAGACTCAGATTGTTGGGGGAAATAGGCTGATATTGTAAACCAATAAGAGAGTGCTCTGGAGGGGCATACAAGTGCTATTGCTTTTTCTCTTTCTTCCAAAAGTAACATTGACAGTAAAACTGTTCTTTCTTAGTCAATATGTTTAGAATTGCAGTCTCGTCCTATTAATCATTCTGCAGTGAACTAAGAATAGTCACTATGCTGCAGGATATATTTGTTTGTCAATATTTTCTCACTGTTGTTCAGGGTCATGGTGGTGGCGCTTTGCATAAAAACTTCCCAGGCTGAACCCTTGCATATTGAAGACTCTTGTCTGGAATCGGGAGAGGCATAATCGGCAAGAATAAGATCATTATGTCCTGATGCAAACAAAGTGCTAAGTCATAATATAGCTTGGGTAGCTTTGACAAACAATGATGCCTTATTCAAAAAATTATGGCTTCTATACTATTTTAACCTAGCTCCTAAATGAGGTTGACCAAGAACTCAAAGAGGTCCTGTGTAGGAAGTTTATGTGTAGAATTGTGATATACAGTGGTACCTCTACCTGAGAACGCCTCTACTTACAAACTTTTCTAGATAAGAAACAGGTGTTCAACATTTTTTTGCCACTTCTCAAGAACCATTTTCCACTTACAAACCTGAGCCTCTGAAACTGTAACCGGAAAAGGCAGGAAGAAGCCTCCATGGGGCTTCTCTAGGAATCTCCCGGGAGGAAACAGGACCGGAAAAGGTGGGGAGAAGCCACTGTGGGGCCTCTCTAGGAATATCCTGGGGGGAAACAGGGCTGGAAAAGGCAGGGAGAAGCCTCTGTGGGGCCTCTCTAGGAATCTCCTGGGAGGAAACAGGGACTCCACCCTCCCTGTGGTTTCCCCAATCGCACACATGATTTGCTTTTACATTGATTCCTATGGGGAAAATTGCTTCTTCTTACAAACTTTTCTACTTAAGAACCTGGTCACAGAACAAATTAAGTTTGTAAGTAGAAGTACCACTATACTAAGGTTGTAAGCTGAGTACAAATAAAACTGGTAATAGTATTATAGCATTATAGCATTTAGATTTATATACCACTTCACAGTGCTTTACAGCCTACTCTAAGTGGTTTACAGAGAGTATTGATCTCAAAAATCTGGATGCTCATTTTATCGACCTTGGAAGGATGGAAGGCTGAGTCAACCTTGAGCCTACTGAGATTTGATCTGACAAACTGCTGGCAGCCAGTGATCAGCAGAAGTAGCTTGCAGTACTGCACTCTAACCATTGTGCCACCAAGGTAATACATTAATATAGCGAGAGATTGAGATCACAAAATAATTAAAATATTGTGCCAAAACCAGGGAGCTAAAATTTCACTGTAGGTACCAAAGAAAGGTTTTGTACAGATCTCCAGAATGTAATGAAAGATATAATCTATAACATATAAAAGATATGCCTTTATCTTGGATGAGTCGAAATAGAATACCCTATGAGACTAGACTTTCAATCCTGGGCCTAGAAAGTTTAGAACTAAGATGCCTTAAACAAGATCTACTTATTGCCCACAAGATCATATGCTGCAATGTCCTGCCTGTCGGCGACTACTTCAGCTTCAACCACAACAATACAAGAGCACACAACAGATTTAAACTTAATATTAACTGCTGCAAACTTGACTGCAAAAAATATGACTTCAGTAACCGAGTTGTCGAAGCGTGGAACTCATTACCGGACTCCATAGTGTCATCCCCAAACCCCAACACTTTACCCTTAGATTATCTACAGTTGACCTATCCAGATTCCTAAGAGGTCAGTAAGGGGCGAGTACAAGTGCACTAGAGTGCCTTACGTCCCCTGTCCTATTGCTCTCCTATATCTCCTATACCTTTCTTCTATTCCTATATCTCTTCTTCTCTTCTTTCATTGATATGTTCTATTCCTATATCTTCTTTTCTATTCTTTCTTAGATATATTTTACTATGAGTATCTCCTCTATAACCTTCATCGTGTATTTTACTATGTGTATATAGATATATACCCACTAAAACCCTCATTGTGTATTGGACAAAATAAATTAAAAAAATAAATAAATGAGTCATTGTGTAGGAGAAGATGCCCTCCAGAACCCTTTCCTATCCACCACATGATAAGTAGGGGGAAATACTCTCTGTTCATCCAGTTTAGATAAGCAGAAATGGTGGTGGTCTGAGAGATACTCCAGTTCCAAGGCACATAGGCAAATAATCTGATTTAATCAATTCATTTTAAAAATGTGGTGTCATGTGACAATACCACAATTCTTCAATCAGGATATTTTGCATTTGCAGATGGATCTTTAAAGTTAGCAGCACGCAAAATGAATCAAAGTGAATCAAAATCAATTCAAAGTGTTGGTCATCACCTATAAAGCCCTTCATGGCACCGGACCAGAGTATCTACGAGACCGCCTTCTGCCACATGAATCCCAGTGACCGGTTAGGTCCCACAGAGTGGGCCTTCTCCAGGTCCCATCAACAAAACAATGTCATTTGGCGGGGCCCAGGGGAAAAGCCTTCTCTGTGGCGGCCCCGGCCCTCTGGAACCAACTCCCCCCGGAGATTAGAATTGCCCCCACCCTCCTTGCCTTTCGTAAACTCCTTAAAACCCATCTCTGCTGTCAGGCATGGGGGAATTAAGACAATTTAGGCATGCTATGTTTGTTTGTAGGGATGTTTGGTTTTGCAATAAGGGTTTTTTAGTTGTTTAGTATTGGATTTATATGATGTTTTTTATTACTGTTGTTAGCCGCCCCGAGTCTACGGGTAGTGGCGGCATACAATCCAATAAACAAACAAACAAACAAACAAATAAATAAATAAATAAATAAATAAATAATAGAAATCTATGTTCAAGATGATGAAGTTAGATAAGGTTTGGCTAGGCTCAATTTTTTTGTGTTGTTTTGGTGAATGTTACAACTAGATCAGCAACTGAATCTGGGCAAAGGTTGTGCAGTCTCAGATTCCACCAGTTGTTCAGGAACTGCAAGTCCAGGAAAAACCCCAGGTTCCCAATTCTCCATTGGAAGCCTTTTGAATTAGTAGCCACTGAAGCTGATGTTTGCACCTAGTCCTTGTACTGCGCTAAGACAACTAAATACAAATGTCCCTAGAGGTTATCTATATTAAGCCTCAATAATCTAATATAGAAGTACTGTAGTCCTTTACATACTATGTTGAGAATGAGTCAGTCTCATTCATGGAATTTATTTTTTGAGTAAGACCTTTTTTTTGGCTTCAACAAAATCCCAATGTAATAGAATAATTACAGTAAAAGGAAAGCAAATAATTGCTTCTGTTAAGTTGATGATAGACAGTTTTAGGCACCTTGCTTTTTCCAGTTGGGTTTTGTATAGGGGAAAAAAAAGGTCATTCATTTTAACTGCACTGTACTAAACGGGAAAGTCAGCATTTAAATAACAGTATTGTAATTCGGTATGTTTATTGTGATCAAGTGGCAGCAGCTTGGCAGGCTAAATGTATCCATGCATAATAGATTGAGCAAGTGTAGCCTTCTCAGTGGAGAAGGAAAATCATTTTGTAGTAAAAATGGAGTGTAATAGGAAGGGAAAGAGAGCAGAGATTTTAAAAGATGTCTTAGAAAAGAATGGAACATTAGCCTAGTGCAGCGTTTCCCAACCTTGGCAACTTGAAGATATTTGGACTTCAACTCCCAGAATTCCCCAGCCAGCTGGCTGGGGAATTCTGGGAGTTGAAGTCCAAATATCTTCAAGTTGCCAAGGCTGGGAAACACTGGCGTAGTGAATTATTTTGAGACCTGTGTGTATGTTGTTGATACCTTTTAGAGCTACATTGTCCTTCTCGGTAAGAAATAATACAGTAACATTTTAAAACTATGTATAGGATAGAATTTGTTTGTTTGTTTGTCAAACATGTATAGGATAGTACAGTAGTTTGTATAAATGTAACATAAGTTAAAAAAAATTGACAAAGGAAATAGGACAGGGTCAGTAGAAACAGTGGTGCGCTTATGCACACTTGCTTATTTACCTATTTACCTACTTACTGATTGATTGATTGATTGATTGGATTTATATACTGTCCCTTTCCGAGGACTCAAGCTCTGTTCCCCAAGCTCTGTTCCCTATAGATATTTGGACTTTAGTTCTCATAGTTCTTAGCAATAGCCATACTGACCAGGAAATTTTGAGAGTCCTCAAACGGTCCTAACCTTTTTCCTATCTTGCTGGTGTTGTATTGTTGCTAACCTTAATGCTTTGCGACACAAGACTTTAACTGCCAACAGTGACTGGATGTACCAACTTCTAGGTGACTTTCACTGTTTCGGTTAGGAAAGTTTACTTTGAAGTCCAAAAAAATGACATCCTATTAATATTCCTATTAACCAAATAATCATCTTGAAGAAACCTAAGTCACTCCATCCTTGGAATTAAATCTGTTATCTGTTAATGTTATCTTGTAACATTGATTATGTTACAAGATAACATTAGCTGGCTAAGTCTTTAGCTCAACAGAATGAGGAATTTGTATCCTTCAATTAGATGTTATTATTAAATCCTATTTAATAATAACCCCAGACACTAATATAAAAGGTAATGGAAAAAAGGTTAGGTTGTATGGAGGGAGAAAAATACAGTATTGGTAGATTATTTAAAAAGTCAATAAAATTGTTTTCTTTGTGTATTTATTTTTTTTGATTTTGTGACATTTATTAAATGTAAGATGCGGTTGCTCAACATCTGTAAAGAGTAAAATGATTAAAAGAAGTTTCCAACACAACGGATGCACAGGTTTCATGATATCTAATAACCTCAGCTCTCCTAGAAGGGAAATAATCCTGATGCCTTAAAAGAAGAAGAAGAAGAAGAAGAGAGAGAGAGAAAGAGAGAGAAATGCATTGATTTTGCCAGACAGTTTCCTATAACCCGTGCTCAACAGAGAGGTACCAAATTAACAGATGGAGGAGATGTCTTTAACTTATATCAGGAGGGGGGAAAAAGATCATCCAAAAATTAAAATAGCAAATTTTAGCCACTGGTTCTCTTAACTAGCATTCTTCAAAGAATTGGAGATTCTATGGATATTATAGAACAGTCCTTGCTATCCTGTGTTAATAAATCTCAGTGACCAGTTAGGTCCCGCAGAGTGGATCTTCTCCGGGTCCCATCAACTAAACAATGTCGCTAGGCGGGACCCAGGGGAAGAGCCTTCTCTGTGGCGGCCCCGGCCCTCTGGAACCAACTCCCCCCAGAGATTAGAATTGCCCCCACCCTCCTTGCCTTTTGTAAGCTACTTAAAACCCACCTCTGCCGTCAGGCATGGGGGAATTGAGATCCTCTTTCCCCCTAGGCCTTTACAATTCTATGCATGGTACGTCTGTATGTATGTTTGGTTTTTATGTTAATGGGTTTTTAATCGTTTTTAGTATTGGATTACTATTGTACACTGTTTTATTGTTGCTGTTAGCTGCCCCGAGTCTCCGGAGAGGGGCAGCATACAAATCCAATAATAATAATAATAATAATAATAATAATAATAATAATAATAATAATAATAAAGCAATTGTTTCATTATAGCTGTATTGATAAGCTTCTCCTGTGTTCTTTCCCCTCTTTTTCCAGATTAATTCTAAAAATGTCCTTTGGGAGAGATATGGAGCTGGAACACTTTGACGAGCGGGATAAAGCACAGCGGTACAGCCGAGGGTCACGGGTGAATGGGCTCCCTAGCCCGACCCATAGTGCCCATTGCAGTTTCTACCGAACCCGCACCCTGCAAACCCTCAGCTCTGAGAAGAAAGCCAAAAAAGTCCGTTTCTATCGCAACGGGGACCGATACTTCAAAGGGATTGTATATGCCATATCTCCTGATCGCTTTCGATCTTATGAAGCCTTGTTGGCTGACCTGACCCGAACTTTGTCTGATAATGTCAATCTGCCCCAGGGTGTGAGAACCATCTACACTATTGATGGAGTGAAGAAGATCACCACTTTAGACCAACTTGTGGAAGGTCAGTTTTTAAGCAAGGGATGCAATGTTCCCATGTAAAATGTTCATTATTCTCTTCATGGTCTCCTTTATGATTCTCCATTTCATCCCTCCTTTTGTCTCAGAATAGCAATCTTTTGGGGTTATTGAGCATCATACTTGTTCTGTCGGGCTCTCTGGTAGAATCCTCCCAAAAATGCACAGGTACAAATTTCAGACACACACACGTTTGAAAAGTCAAAACAATGTTCTTTATAATGAAAATTCACTTAAACCAAGCCCTCTTTTGGTATAGCAAAGAGCACTTGTCTCCAAACAAACTGGTAATTGGTATAAGTCCCTTATCAGTTCTGTGATACTTAGCTTGCAGCTGTGAGGCAATTCACAGTCCTTCTTCTTTCACAAAGTGAAACACACTTTGCTCTGGTTTAGTTTCAAAGCGGGGAAAAATCAGCACACAAAAAGTCAAAGTCAGTAAAGCAGTCACGAAACACAAAGATCAGATAATCCTCCACAATGGCCAAACCCACAGGCTGCTATTTATAGCAGCCTCACTAATTACCATAGCCCCACCCAACCACAGGTGGCCTCATTTTCTTTGATAATAATCTCTCAGTTGTTGTTGCCTATGCATCGCTCTCCGCATGCGTGGCTGTATCATTAACTCTTGTTCTGAATCCAAGGAGGAGCTAGATAATTGATCTCCTTCTGAGCTGTCCGCCACACTCTCCTCCACCCTGTCACTCATGTCTTCTTGGTCAGAGGAGCCTTCATCAGCAGATTCCACTGGGGGGGGGGCAAAACAGGCCTGCAGCATGTGGATGTCTCCCCCACATCCACAGTCCTTGGGGCAGGAGCAGGGCTAAAGCTAACCACAACAATACTCTCTCTTTTTTTGTTTTTTAATAGTCCTTCATTTGGGAGAAGGTACAACAGACCTAGGCTTCCTGAACTTTTCTGCCTCTATGGGGAGGATGGGTCTTATTTTAGCCGCGTTGATAAGAACATTAATGTACTTATATCAGATATAAGAGAAATTATGGTATAGTAATGAGTATTGCTTGTACAGCTCCTCTACCCTTTTGGGCCTCGTTTTGTTCTATTTTGGAGGAAACTGCAGCAAATGAGTCATGCTGCAAGGAGTTTTTCCACATAAAATGATATTTATGAACACGTCTAACACTGGCTCAGTTTCCTGTCCCACCTGATTTTCTCTTTCTTCAAAAAGAATAAATAGATGGGTAGCAGCCACACAAGTAAGCGCTGGCTTTCAGCATTATTATTTTCAAAACAATTCCCAAGGGCACTGTTTGAAAATGAAAATGCTGTTTAGCTGCAGCTGAATGCTTTGTATGGAAAAGTGCTCTCTTGCTTACACACGCAAATTAATCATTTGAAGGATTGGGAAACAAGCATTTTGCCTTTTGTTTGGTTTGGTTTTGTGAACCACCATGGCAGTCATTTTGTGAAGAGTTGATTCTTTTTTAACACCCTCATTTTAAAAACATAAAGATACCTAACATGAGTTCAGATACTGGGTGTTGTTCTGCCGGGCTCTCTGGTAGAAGCCTCCCAAAAATTCACGGGTACAAATTTCAGACACACACACGCTTGAAAGTTCAAAGCAATGTCCTTTATCACAAAATTCAAAAGAAACAAAGCACCCTTTTTGCATTGCAAAGAGCACTCTTCCCCAAAACAACCTTGTAGGCTGTACAAGTCCCTTAATCAGTCCTTAAGTACTTAGCTAGTAGCTGTGAAGAAACGTCACAGCCCTCCTTCTTCCCACAAAGTGAAGCACACACACACTTTACTCTGCTTTGGTGTCAAAGGCGTGAAAAATCCACAAAGTTCAGAAACAGCAAGGCACGATCCTGAAGAACTGCGATAAGATAATCTTCCACAATGGCCAAACTAGCACGCTGCTATTTATAGCAGCAGGTCTAATTACTGGAGCCCCACCCAAACACAGGTGGCCTCTCTTATCTCCTGTAATATTTTCTCAATTGGTCTCTTTGATGCATAAGTCTGCGCCTGCGTGGGTCTAACACTTCGTCATCTGAATCGACCGAAGATAATGGTGATTGGCTTCCTGGGCTGTGTGCCAAGCCCCCCTCTTCCAAGTCACCCCCACCTTCTTCTTCGTCCGAGGAAACTGCACTCCCTGACTCTGCCGGCAGCAAAACAGGCCTAGGACATGTTGACGTTTCTCCTGCCTCCACCTCCACATTCCTTGGGGCAGGAGCTGGGTCAGAGCCAACCACAACAGGTGTATGGTAGTTTCTAGACTTACATTTAACAAGGAATTCTGCCCTGTTTTGGTTTTACAGAGGTTATTTGTAGATTTTTCTTATTGCCTATGCCAGTGATGGTGAACCTTTTTTCCCATGGGTGCTGAAAGTGCATACATGTGCACTATCATGCATGCACGAGTGCCCACGCCCATAATTCAATGCCTGGGGAGGGTGAAAACGGTCTCCCTCTCCCCCTGGAGGCCAGAAATGGCTCGTTTCCCAACTTCTGGTGGGCCAGTAGGCCCGATTTTTGCTCTCCCCAGCCTCTAGAACAGTGGTTCTCAACCTTTCTAATGCCGTGACCCCTTAATACAGTTCCTCATCTTGTGGTGACCCCCAACTATAAGTTTTATTATTATTATTATTATTATTATTATTATTATTATTATTATTATTATGTCAGTACAACACAGCAAATGAGATCACTATACTGGATTTCGTATTTAGTATAGTGATCTCGTATTATTATCATTATCATTATCATTATCATTATCATTATCATTATTATTATTTAGATTTGTATGCCACCCCTCTCCGCAGGGCACCAATTCTTCCAACAGATCTTTAAGCTGATTGGCAAGAGGTCAGAGGGACACCCTCCCTGTAAACGCCTGATTGGTTGGATTGTAAAAATATGTTCCGAGATGTCAGAATAGAAGCTTTAGTTGCTAACACCATTGGAAATTTGTCTTTTCCCATGGTCTTAGGTGACCCCTGTGAAATAGTTGTTTGACCCCCAAAGGGGTCCCGCCCCCAAGGTTGAGAACCACTGCTCTAGAAGCTTCCCTGGAGCCTGGAGAGGGAAAAAATGCCCTGCCCCATTCCCCTGGAGGCCCTCTGTAAGCCAAAAATGCCCTCCCATAGCCTCCGTGTGAGCCAAAAATCAACTGGCCAGCATGCACATGTATGTTGGAGCTGAGCTAAGGCAATGGCTTGTGTGCCAGCAGATATGGCTCCATGTGCCACCTGTGGCACTTGTGCCATAGGTTCACCATCACTGACCTATGCAATTTCTAAACGGTAAACAGAACTTATTTCTAAGTTGATGTAAGTTTTTAAAATGGAGGTGGAAGCCTCTGGCTCCAGATATGCTAAACCTCAGCTTCGATGGTGGACTTCAAGTTATGACCACAATTGAGCCCCAAAATTATGTTGCTAAGTGAAACATTTGTTTAAGTGAGTTTGCCCATTTTATGACTTTTCTTGCCACACCTGTTAGGTGAATTACTGCAGTTAAGTTAGTAACATGGTTGTTAAGTGAATCTGGGTTCCCCATTGACTTTGCTTGTCAGAAGGTCACACATGAACCCAGATCACTGCAAGCATCATAAATATGAACCACTTGCTAAACATCTGAATTTTAATCATGAGACCATGGGGATGCTGCAATGGTTGTAAGTGTGAAAAGTGGTCCTATGTCACATTTTTTTTCACTGCCATTGTAACTTTAAACTGTCACTAAATGAGCTGTTGTAAGTCAAGGACTACCTGAAGGCATAGAATAGAATAGAATAGAATTTTATTGGCCAAGTGTGATTGGACACACCAGGAATTTGTCTAGGTGCATATGCTGTCAATGTACATAAAAGAAAAAGATACATTTGTCAAGAATCATGTGGTACAACACTTAATGATTACAACACTTAATGATTACTATAATCAACTCCTAGAAGGTGATACGTTCTCCATTTTATAAGAACTTCATTCAGTATTAAATCTGAAAGTTCAGTTTAGTAATACCAACATGCACTGTACATGATTCAAATAGTATTTTCAATGCCATGTACAGGTGAACCTCAAAAAATTAGAATATTGTGCAAAAGTTCATTTATTTCAGTAATGCAAATTAAAAGGTGAAACGTAATATGTGAGAGAGACTCATTACATGCAAGGCAAGATAGTTCAAGATGTGATTTGTCATAATTGTGATGATTATGGAGTACAGCTCATGAAAACACCATAAAACTCATACGCAGAAGGAAGCATGAAGTGGTCCAAAATCTCCTGGTAGACTGCTGTGTTGACCCTGGACTTAATGAAGCACAGTGGACCAACACCAGTCGATAACATGGCTCCCCAAATCAACACAGCATTTTGCATGCAATTCTTCCTTCTTTGGTTTCCAAAGGAGATGCAAAAGTTTTCAGGATCTACCAGGAGATTTTTGAGCACTTCATGTTCCTTCTCAGACAAGCTTTATGGAGACTTTATTTTCCAGCAGGACTTGGCACCTGTTCACACTGCCAAAACCACCAAAACCTGGTTCAAAGATCGTGGGATTACTGTGCTTGATTGGCCAGTAAACTCGCCTAACTTGAACACCATGGGGAATCTGTGGGGCTTTGTCAAGAGAAAGATGAGAGACATGAGATTGAACAATGCAGAAGAGTTGAAGGCTGCTATTGAAGCATCCTAGTCTTCCATAACACCTCATCAGTGCCACAGGCTGATAGCTTTCATGCCACACCGCACCGGCAGTAATTGCTGCAAAAGGAGCCCAAATCAAGTACTGAGTACAAATGCATGCTTATGCTTTTCAGAGGTCTGATATTATTCTATGTACAATCCTTGTTTTATTGATTGAATGTAATATTCTAATTCTCTGAGATGGTGGATTTGGGATTTTCATGAGCTGTACCCCAGAATCATCACAATTATGACAAATCATGGCTCCAACTATCTTGCATTGCATGTAACGAGTCTCTTTCATCTATTATGTTTGACCTTTTATGTTTCAGTACTGAAATAAATGACCTTTTGCACAATATTCTATTTTTTTGAGTTTCATCTGTATATTCTTACTGAATCTTCTTTCTATATTACCATACATGCCTATATGACCTATTGCTCTATAGTTTTAATGGCAACTTTTTTGCCTAGTTGGTGGTTTCATTAAACTATTATATTTATCTGGCTACTTACCTGATTTTGTAAAAAAAACCTCATGGCAAAGTAAAAGCAAATAATATATTTCTGATTGGTATAAATATCAGGTTTGGCTGAAACCTGTAAACAAAATTCTAAATTCATACATTTAATGAGTGGACATTAAATCATTCTTCCCTGGATATTTCTTGGGCAGTTATTGTTCCTGAACAAGTAAATAAAATTACCATTGATTTAAAGCTTTTCTTTTCAAGGTTTAACATTTCAAATTCTTAACAATTTTCTTCTTGGAACTTTGATTCTAGTCATTAGTTGTCCTTGTGTTATTCTCTGTACCTCTTCCATGGAAATGAGCAAAGTAAAAGAAAGTGGAAGTATTCTGGAATTTGGAAAGAATATTCTTTTTATTTAATCTAAAATTTCATTTGTCCTTTTTCACAATATTCAGTTTGTAAGCATTTAGTATTCCGTTATTTTTTTCAGAAAAAACGTATTAGCAAGCTAAATTGCCATCTTCCTATACCTTCCCTATTTAACTAGCTTCTTAAGTCAAGAGCTTTACATCTGATTTCGTGTAGCTATTTTCAGCCCATTTCTTTTTCATAGCAAGGATGTTTAAATTGTATTTGTATTCTAAGCTATTAGTTGCACTTTTGTACCCATCTACATACTGGTTAAGAACCCCTTCCACCTTTTCACCCAATTCAGATGAGAGTTTCATGACTGAACTTAGATTTTTCCCCCCAGTTAGGTGGAAAACTAACAATGATCCTTTTTTAAGGATTTCTGTAATAATTCCCTAATTTCATCTCTTATCCTAAGAGGCAATTAAATTGTCTCCAATATTTTAACAATTTGTAAAATCACTTTTTGCAGACTCAATTAACACTTTCACAGCAAAGCCTGAGTTTCAATAATTAAATCAAAATACAGGTTTAACAATGAATGTTTAAGGTCTAAAGGGAATTTAATAAAACAAGTAATAAAAACTAAGTAGTGGGCATCCCTTTACATTAACTTTTTTATCTGCAGGGCCAAAAACAGTTTAAAATTCCGGCAAGGATTTTAAAAAGAGATTTTGCAAGGGCAAATCATAGGTGCTAGATGAAGAAATTTTATGACTTTCTAGTACCCATTAGAAGCAATCTAAAATGATTCAAGAGATTGTTATCAAATTATCAGCTTCTATTTTGGAGTCATATTTCTATTACATTTTTGCAGTTAACTCCTGATATACTGTATATTAGAATCTAGGTATACATAGGTACAGATTCAAAGATAAACTAATATAAAGTAAAAAATACAAGAAAAATAAAAAATAAAGATGTACAGTATAGTGAAATGACTGCTTTTCAACTGGACAAGTAGAAACAATTTCAATAACTTTTTACTTTCTCTGACGTTCCCACAAAAATCCCTTCCTATATTTTATCTCTTATGCATAAATAAATATTAAAATTTTGTCATTCAGCCCTAATCAGCAGATGTCCATTAAGAGCTACAAAAGAAGCAACATATATCTTGATCAAATAAGCCAACTTTACATTCTTTCCCTTTGTTTTTAAGAATCTTGATATTTAATCTGTTTAAAATGTCTCAAATTTGATTTATTTTCTCTTCTCAAAAAATCTCTTCATTTGTTTAGCACATATTTTGTAAATCTATGGTAAGAAAGACATCCACATCATTCTTTTGATTATATGTCCCTTTTAATTACTAGGACATCAGCCAGTTTCATTTGTAAATCCATTGCTGTGTCTTTTCCCATATAATTGTAAATTACCATTTTTAATTCCACATTTTGATGATAGCAAGCAGCCTTAAAAATAATTTCTGATTTCGTTTTCCCCATAATTTCTTCCATATTTTTCTTCATTGTGTATTAATCTCTTTTTTTTTAACAATAATCATTAATATTTTTCTGGTTCCTTATTAATGCTCAAATTCAGAGTTCTTTCTAATGTTTTTTTTCTACTCAACATTTTCCTATGGGAAGGTTTCCTACACTTAGTTTCAAAATCTTCATCTATTTTTAATAGAATTTTAAACCACAGGAACGATTCTTGTAATTAATTTTGAGATCTTATTTCTCAAAAATAAGGCACTTTACTCTCTTTATAGGTTTCCAGAATCAATGTTTTAAGCATGCATTTGCTGTTTATTCCAATATAAGAATTTTTAAAATTCCTTAAATTTACATAAAATTATTTCACCAAAGATAGAAGGAAACTTACCTAGTATAATGAAACTTGCTTTTTTAAAAGGTTCCTAATATATAAAATTGCACTAATAAGCAATTTCAAGCAGTGATTAAGAAAAGTATGCAAACCAAATGTTCTTTTGAAGATTCCAAACTGCAGCTTGACTTTCCTTTGTCTCCAATGGTTCCAAAATCTGTGGCAGACCATTGACTTAAAGTCTCCCAATGAACATCCACAGTACAGAGTACTTCTGAGCAATTCTCTTGCTCCAGATACAGATTCTGAAGAGCTTGTTTTCTACCTCCTTGTTCCAACACAGTCATTGGTTCCACTCTCATTGGAGCCATTTTTAGTATTCCATTGCTTCCTAGCTACTGCTAACTTCATAATACATAAACAATACAGGGGAGGTATCATCTAAGATTTTATACCTCTTGAGCTTAATATTATTTATTTATTTATTCAATTTTTTTTATGCCGCCCTTCTCCTTAGACTCAGGGCGGCTTACAACATGTTAGCAATAGCACTTTTTAACAGAGCCAGGCTATTGCCCCCACAATCCGGTTCCTCATTTTACCCCACCTGGGAAGGATAGAAGGCTGAGTCAACCTTGAGCAGATGATGAGATTTGAACTGCTGACCTGCAGATCTAGCAGTCAGCTTTAGTGGCCTGCAGTACTGCACGCTACCCACTGCACCACCTTGGCTCTTTAAATGTTGTGCTCCCAACTTTTCTATGCCTTTTTGAACATATAGAGCTTATGGCTAATATCTATAAAGAGGTGAGGCTGTAATATTCCATTTTCCAGTCCCTTTTTAAAAAAGGGACAAACTGATCTAGTTATACACCAAATAAGTTACTAGGTATTATCAGTAAACCCTGTACAAGATTTGGAAATTATTAGATTGGTTTGGTAGAATGAGCAACAAGAATATATTAGGGACAGGCAACTCTGGACCAGGTCATTTGTGGAAAATTGAGATAAAAATTACATCATGCATAACATGGAATTGTAATGTTCATATCATATCAAATCAAATCCACCTTTGATTTGATTTCTAGATTCAGATTACAGGAGACTTTAGAATAACTCTCAGTAAAAGTACCTACTTTTACTTATATTCAACATTAAATACAATTCTGTTTTGTCATTCAATTATGTTTGTGTTCTTGTACTAACAGTTCATGTTCACCTTTATTTTCTATGCTCTAAAGATTAGGATGGTTCAAAACCACAGCCAAGGAACCTAATGATCTTTCACTTTCCTTTTCTCATATATCTTATATATTCTCTCCCTCTCATCTTCTTCTCTTCTTTTTTACCTACTATCCTTATAAATGCTACTTAACGTCTATTTTCTTCCATATGTATTGTGTATTGGACAAAGAATAAATAAATAAAATAAACTGTATGGTTCAGCCAGTTGTTTTTAGAACAATATTTCCATTTTCTTCCTGTCTAAAGTCTTTTATCCAAGGTTTATTCTTCAGGAGTTGTGCCTCCAACTTCACAAATACAATTTACGCCCTTCTGATCCAGCTCACCATGCTTAAAAATGCCAAACACATTTTTACCAGCCGTCTACTAATGATCTGTGTAATTCAGACCTTGATTTCAGAAACAAAATATACTGTTTACAATCTTTTTGAAATCAGTCAGTCATCTGTAATACTGTATTATATCTTTATCTAGGTATATTTTGTATATATGTCTTTTTTGTTGGTTTTAAATGTAAATAAGTCAATAAAAACTCTTTAAAAAAAATTAAAACATCAAGATGTTAGAACTTCCTAGACTTTCAAATGATATATGGTGTAACTGTTGTCAGCAATATCATTAGATTAGCAGGAGGTGGCACTTAACAATGCATTTAATTGAAATTGGAAATACTTTTATGACACCCTTAATCCATGTTTGTGTCAGCCAATAATTTTCATGAGCTGGTAGATCTGATTAATATACATTTGTCTGTGTTTTTTAATAATAGTGAATCACTACTATTGTGATTTCTTTTTGCCTTCTTGAAAGCTAGTTTTGTATACTTTATTCTCTTGTAAAGTTTGTCTGTACATCTGTCTATAGTCTGTCTGTCTGTCTGTCTGTCTGTCTGTCTGTCTGTCGGTCTGTCTGTCTGTCTGTCTGTCTGTCTGTCTGTCTGTCTGTCTGTCTGTCTGTCTGTCTGTCTGTCTATCTATCTATCTATCTATCTATCTATCTATCTATCTATCTATCTATCTATCTATCTATCTATCCTCTCTCCAGCCATCTATCCTCGCGCTTGTTAACCTCTGTTTAAGCAGGCAAGAGTTTCTTTTTCTGCCAGTCTTAGCTAAATTTACATTGTTTACTGAGAGTTAAAAAGGTTTAAGCGCTGAACACCCCCCCCCCCTCAAATCCCTACAATTACTCTTCCCTGCTTATTTGTGTTGTGTTGTGTTGTGAGGCTTTCTCCTTGCATACTGGATGCCATTTAGGAAGCAATTATTCAGCTTACTCACATAATAGTGACTCTCACAACACACCCTTTTTCGTCAGCAACTTTTTAGGACATTATCTTTTGTCCCTGGTTACTTAAAGACAGAGTTTTAGGTCTCTCTCTCTCTCTCTCTTTCTCTCTCTTTGGCTTTTCTCTTTTCCCTGCCAAAGTTCTGTTAACCTTTTCAATATTAACCTTTTAAATATGCCCAAAAAAAGTATATGAAGAATTAATGTTAAATCGTAATTAAATGTACTGTGTTTTAAAGAACAATTTCTGCTAAGCTGTAAAACTATTCAAAGGTTATTTATTCTGTGTATACAAAGCTTCTGCTCTGGCAATCTCACACTACTTACCAGAGCTTACAAAACTTTTGCCAGACCCATCCTCGAATACAGCTCATCTGTTTGGAACCCATATCACATCTCAGACATTAACACCCTTGAAAATGTCCAAAGATACTTCACCAGAAGAGCCCTTCACTCCTCCACTCGAAACAGAATACCCTACGAGACTAGACTTTCAATCCTGGGCCTAGAAAGTTTAGAACTAAGACGCCTTAAACAAGATCTAAGTATTGCCCACAAGATCATATGCTGAAACGTCCTGCCTGTCGGCGACTACTTCAGCTTCAACCACAACAACACAAGAGCACACAACAGATTTAAACTTAATATTAACCGCTCCAAACTTGACTGTAAAAAATATGACTTCAGTAACCAAATTGTCTAACGTGGAACCCTTTCCCGCCTCCATAGTGTCATCCCCAAACCCCCAACACTTTACCCTTAGATTATCTACGGTTGACCTATCCAGATTCCTAAGAGGTCAGTAAGGGGCGAGTACAAATGCACTAGAGTGCCTTCCGTCCCCTGTCCTATTGCTCTCCTATATCTCCTATACCTTTCTTCTATTCCTATGTCTCTTCTTCTATTCTTTCATTGATATGTTCTATTACTATATCTTCTTTTCTATTATTTCTTAGATATATTTTACTATGAGTATCTCCTCTATAACCTTCATCATGTATTTTACTATGTGTATATAGATATATACCCACTAAAACCCTCATTGTGTATTGGACAAAATAAATAAATGAAAAACATAGAGCATCATCAGTTAGTAGGGGCTTTGGAGGTCTTCTAATCCAATCTCCCTGCTCAAGCAAACATTTCAGAGAAATGACTGCCCAGTCTCCTCTTAAAAGCCTCTAGTGATGGAATACCCACAACTTTTGAAGGCCAGCTCTTCCATTGGTGGTTGTTCTCATTGTGATGAAATTTCTCCTTAGTTCTAGAATGCTGCTCTCCTTGGTTAGTTTCCTTCCATTGCTTCTTGTCTTGCCTTCTGCTCAGGAGTGAAACGCTAGTGGTTCGGTCCGGCTCGGGAGTAGTGGTAGTGGCAGGTGGTAGTGGTGGTTCATAGAATGGCAGCAGCATGAGACTCTGCCCACCCACCTGGACGCTGCCATTTTCTTTAACCCTCTGCGCCTGCGCAAAGACTCCTGCGCATGTACAGAGGGTGAAAAATCGCATGCGTGAATGGAGGGGGGAATGAAATTATGTGTGCGCTCACTTCACTTGTGTGTGAGTGCAAAGCACACACTTCCGAACTGGTAGGAAAGGTAAGTCAATTTCACCGCTGCTTCTGCTGCTTTGGAAAATAACTTAATTCTTTGTGTTAGCCCCTCAATATTGGAAAACTGCTATCATATCACAGCTAGTTTTTCTTTTTAGTAGACATACCCAATTCCTGCAACTGTTCTTCATATGTTTTAGCCTTTAACCCCTTAATCATCTTTGTTGTTTTTCTCTGCATTCTTTCCAGAGTCTCAGCACTTTTTAATATTGTGGTGACCAGAACTGGATGTAACATTGCAAGTGTGCTCTTATCAAGGCTTTATAATGTGGTAGTAACACTCCATATGATCTAAATTCTATTCTCTGCTAATACAGCTTAGAATTGCATTGGCTTTTAACACATTGCTGGCTCATGTTATTGTCTAATTGGGCTCCAAGATCCCTCCCCTTCAGTGAATTTTTAACTGTTAAAATGTTATATTCATTGTATAGTAATTGTGGCCTGTATGAAATGTACAACATATATAATGTACATTTTATCTTTTATGGATATGTTATTAATAAATAGAAAGTAGTATTATAATAAAATAAGATAGTTATTGATAACTACCGTATTTTTCGGAGTATAAGATGCACCAGAGTATAAAACACACCGAGATTTTAGAGATGGAAAATAAGGAAAAAAGTATTCTGAACCAAATGGTGTGGTAATATATTATTTAATAAAATACCAGTGTAGCAGAATACTTTTTACAACCATGTACACTTTTTACAAACTTCAGACTTGATACCTTTAAGAATTGTTGGCAGATCACTTGAGCAATAATAGTAAAAGCAAATATTAAAAATAATCCTTTATTTGGGAGAATTTGAGATGTGCTGAAAAACAATATATATGTCACTATATCAAGTGGTAGCAAACAATTTCATTTAGCTGGGTAAAATAAGATGTTCACTATCATGCAATTTAATTGCTTTGAAGAGCACTGCAGGGTATCAATACCACATCATTTAGGAAATATTTTTACCCAGAAACGAAGTGCTTGGATGTTAATGAAGTTTGGAACAGCATATAAGGAAAGAACACTTTGTGGTTTCTGACCTTGTGGTTGATACTAAAAGTATTACATGACAAATGTAGATTAAAGAGAATATGTCCTGTTTAATCATTTGCGAATCATTACTGTGCTTCGTCTTTTGGCCCTTAAGATGTACTATATTTTCCCCAGAACAAAGTGCTTTAAAAAGAATCTTCAGACTCCGCTACAGAAATAGAACTGTTAAATGTCTTTTTTCTTGTAAATGCATTGGGGCTAAAACTTACTTTCCATTAAAGAATGTGTTTCTTAAGAAGATTAATTTTCTTTGTCAAACATTGTAGGTAATTCGACAACAGAAATTAAAAGAAATGAGAGTAGCTCCAGTCTTTGCCTCCAATTTGCCTCCTATCAGACAAATGTTAGAAATGTTAGAATTTCTTTTTTTGGAGCTCTACATGTATATAAATGTGTGGAAGAGAAACTCGTTGAGCCAGAGAGAAGAGTCAAATGGAAAATTAGCCTGGATTCCTTGCAAAGTCTGATCCCCTTTGATTGCTGTTGAAGCAGAGGTGGATTCTTAACGGTTTGGACCAGTTCTATAGAACTGTTAGTAACTTGGCAGCCGGAGTTGCTGGGAACTGGCAACAACACAGGCTTGCCACACCCCCGAGCTGGTTCTCTAAGTGGTGCTGCCATCTTGTTTTTTGCTTCTGTGCATGCACAGAATATTTTTTTCTTAGTACTGCACATCTGTGCCCATGCAACATCTCCCTGAGTGAACTACCAGTAACAAAATCCGGAACCCATCCCTGAGTTGAACCTGTGTTATAAGCTTAAGCAGTAAACAGCTATGAAGCTGCTTATTTGCACCTGACAATATGATCTCTAAAATCATTTAAGGTGGTTCTGTTCACAAATAGTGGGATTCTGTAACTTTTGACTATTGTAATCTCTGCATTTTCTTTTTCAAAATGGCCAACTTTTCTATAAAATGATTGAATTAATGCAACCAAGTAAGCTGTTATTTGGCTTAAGAGTTGTATGAGTGTGACAATTGTATTTTATTCATTATTAGGCAAAGTGTACTGTGCAAGCTAGACCATTTGCCCCCCCCCCCCAAATCTGATAAGTAAAGACTTTGGAATAGTAACATGTCTTCACTGTCAATCTTTAGGAAGTGACTTGAATGATTATGGAAAGAACTGTATATGCCCGAGTTAATGATTTTTAATTGTTTCTACCCACCCATCCTTTTGTCTCTTTTTTTCAGGAGAGAGCTATGTATGTGGTTCAATAGAGCCTTTTAAGAAGCTGGAGTACACAAAGAATGTAAATCCGAATTGGTCCGTAAATGTTAAGACCACCGCAACTTCCCGTTCAGTGCCCTCTCTAGCCACGGCCAAAGGAAGCCCTTCAGAGTCAAAGGAGAACAAGGATTTCATTAGACCTAAACTGGTCACAATCATCAGGAGTGGTGTGAAGCCCCGCAAAGCAGTTCGGATTCTGCTTAACAAAAAAACAGCACATTCATTTGAGCAGGTTCTCACTGATATTACTGATGCCATCAAACTTGATTCAGGAGTAGTTAAGCGTCTTTACACACTGGATGGGAAACAGGTAAGATAATTCTTTAAGCTATCGAATAAAACATTACACAGGAACATAGATATTCAGGTTACTGAGCTAGTGCTTCTTAGCCCCAAATACAATGGTACCTCTACCTACAAACGCCTCTACTTATGAACTTTTCTAGATAAGAGCCGGGTATTCAAGATTTTTTTGCCTCTTCTCAAGAACCATTTTCCACTTACAAACCCGAGCCTCTGAAACTGTAACCGGAAAAGGCAGGGAGAAGCCTCCATGAGGCCTCTCTAGGAATCTCCTGGGAGGAAAGAGGGCAGGAAAAGGCAGAGAGAAGCCTCTGTGGGGCCTTTCTAGGAATCTCCTGGGAGGAAAGAGGGACGGAAAAGGCAGGGAGAAGCCTCTGTGGGGCCTCTCTAGGAATCTCCTGAGAAGAAACAGGGCCTCCACCCTCCCTGTGGTTTCCCCAAATGCACGCATTATTTGCTTTTACATTGATTCCTATGGGAAAAATTGCTCCTTCTTACAAAATTTCTACTTAAGAACCTGGTCACGGAACGAATTAAGTTTGTAAGTAGAGGTACCGGTACCACTGTACCTGGGCAATGTAAATAAAATAACATTATTGTAATAGAACCATGTAGAGAAAACAACTAAAATTAGGAGCAAAAGTTTTAAAGTTTTAGACAAGTATCCATTTTTAAGTAAAGCTTTCTCGAGTCTGATGTTTGCATGAAAGTAACATTTGAATTACTTTAATATTTCTACATCTAAGAGCCTACGCTGTGCTCATCTCCAATTATGGAGGGGAAAAAACCATGTGAAAACCTGAGGTGCAAAGATCAGGGACAGAAGAAGTTGGTAGCAAAGGAAGGGATGAAAGGACTATGAGTATCTATCTATCCAGTAGGAGACATGATGTATAAAAACATGCAAAGTAGCCAAGAGAGGAGAATGAAATTCAAAGTCTCTTTGCTAACTCTACATCTGTTGTCCTTAGTGTTCCCTAAGTACTGTGTAGAAAGGCAATTCATCCAAAGTTGTATTCAACCTGAACTCAGTGAGAAATAGGCAGAGCTTGCAGCTACAGGACAATTAATTTCATTTCCGCCTCCACCCCAAGGAAATAAATTTAGATCAAAGTCAAGAGCTTAGTCTTCCAAACCTTTCAAATTAGTTAAATAATTTCACATCATTGCTAACCAACTGACAACAGAATCTGTAGACTAAATAATACAATTTCAGTAAATTTCACCATCGCCTTGAAATTTGAAATAAACATTCGAATTGGGGTGAAATACTGGCTTTAATGTGGACTTTGAACAGGTTGTGAAGTTAAAAAATGATAGGACACAGCATATATCAGAATCCCATGCAACATTTTGGTACCCTGGCATCCATAATTCTTTGTTTGTGAAGAATCTGATATTTCTATCAACTACTACAGCTTGGGCGTATTGCCTTTGAGGCTTTAGGACATAATAATATCAAGATATCCCATCAAGCAAATGGAAAATCAAACTCAGCCTGAATTGTTTTAATTATCTTTTCAACTTCAGTTAAGCAGTCATTTTTCTTAAAGCTGACAGACTGGAAGGACCCCAAGGCCAATAATGGGGTAGTAAGTCATGCTTTTGATTAAAAGAGGAGATGGCATTATTGATTAATCTACAGACATATATGGCTAAACTTTCAAACCAGAAATAACAAATCAGGCTTCTCTCAGATTATATATGTGAACTGCTTTGCAAATGTACCCACAAATATCTTATCTTTTTAAACTGTGAATAGTTCTTTAGATCAAGAGAGGCAACTGTTCTTTAGGATAAAACTCTGAAAGCAGCAAAGTCATCACATAGTTCAAGATGTTGGGAAAAGAACAAAATATATGGCCAACTAATTTAGCAGAAGCCTAATGGAATGAACTATTTTTGAACTCTGTAGCATATAAATTACATTTTTAAAAGTTAGGATAGGTAAACTGGGTGCGATATATGACAATTAATTTTTCTGTCCCTGTTCCTCAGTTTTATTTCCTGAATCTCAAAATCTACAAAGGTGGTAAAAACATACTTTTAAAAGGTCCATGTTTTTTACACCAATAGAAACCTTCTCCTTGTACTGTGTGTTGTGGATGTGAAAAGGGGATTTAAAAAATGAGATGACTAACGGCAAAATGTAAAGCTACCCTATATGTTGAGTTATCTTCCTGAAGTAGGATATAAAAAGGAGAGCTACATGCATGAATCATGAATAAAGCATTCTTTTTTAAAAAAGAAAACACTTGTCAAAATATGACGCTTATTGAGCATAACATTCTGTTACACAACCTAGTGGCCTAAAAAGCTTATTCTCTTTGAACTTCAGATAAGTGAGATGACCTTGGAAGAAAGGCACTTGTTCATTGTGGTGCTTTTCTATGCTGATAAAGGCTAAATATGATCTCTCTCTAAATTGAAAGATGGGTTATAAATTCCCTATAATATAAAAAGTTATCTTTCCAATAATTAAGTCCTGGGTAATTTATGGCGTAGCCTGTAGCAAGAGGTTTGTGTTGTGTTTAAACAATCTGGCAAGATATTGTGCACCATTAGCTGTCATCATCCCCAATACATATATTAACTGATCATAGATCACGTTTTAGTGAAAAATAGCCACCAGGTTGGGAAAGTTAATGTATGTCATTCCAAGTAATAAGATATATAGATGTTAAATTATGAACAAAATTTCAAAATCAGCACTATGGACAAGGTTTTGAAGTAATAACAGTCTAGAGCAGTGGTTCTCAACCTTTCTAATGCCGCGATTCCTTAATACAGTTCCTCATGTTGTGGTGACCCCCAACCATAACTCTAGCCCCAATTCACCAGTTGATTGGCAGGAAGGTCAGAGGGACAATCCCACTGTACACGCCTGATTGGTCGGATTGTAAAAAGTATGTTCCAAGGCCTTGGAATTGAAGTTTTGGTTCCTAACACCATTGGAAATTTGTCTTTTCCCATGGTCTTAGGCAACCCCTGTGAAATGGTCATTTGACCCCCAAAGGGGTCCCGACCCCCAGGTTGAGAACCACTGATCTAGAGCTTATATATTCAACATCCATATGTCTTGATGTGAACAGTGTCAGTTACAAAGAAAAGATTTTATAAGGAATAGTACAAATTAGTTTGGAAAGACAATTATTGTTCATGAAGTACAAAATTGCATCTCTGTCTCTATGCTTTCAACTCATATATGGAGCATTCCTATGACTTGGTAAGGAT
This sequence comes from Erythrolamprus reginae, assembly GCF_031021105.1. Classification (NCBI taxonomy): domain Eukaryota; kingdom Metazoa; phylum Chordata; class Lepidosauria; order Squamata; family Dipsadidae; genus Erythrolamprus; species Erythrolamprus reginae. The sequence continues at coordinate 29,379,746 of NC_091953.1, read as the reverse complement.
TAAAGGAAATTGTAAGGTGTGTGTTGTCTTTTGGTACTCCCAATATTATTAAATAGATAAACATACTAACTTATATCTCATTGCTGTTTAATACATTGATCAAATATTAAGCACAAAAAAGGGGAACACTAAGTGCAAGATACCTTCTTCCTTATTTTTCTTCCAGCACCGCTCTTTTAAAAATCAAAACAATATTTTAATGGTATTGGTGAAAGACCAACCTTAAAGGAGATATTTTGAGTGCAAGCAATTCAAACCATTTGACATTAACAGTTGAAATAATTCAGCAAGGGGGACTTGGAAATAAGGCTAGTTAGAGGAGATTGTCTTGATCTAGATCAGTGTTTCCCAACCTTGGCAACTTGAAGATATTTGGACTTAAAGTTGCCAAGGTTGGGAAACAATGATCTAGATGGAGAAGCATTCTGATTTAGGTAGTAATAAGATTTCTTTGTCACGACTGGAACCCAAATCTGATTTATTTTTCCTTCTGATGAAACATGTTTATTGGAAAACAATAGATAAAGGGAGGCAATGTTTTATATCAAAAGTCACACTTAAAAAAATAACTTCCAAGGGCAGCAGCAGCCAAGGAGAAAGGACTCAATTTCTTGGTTTTAGAGGTAGTGAATTTTTTTTTTAAAAAAAGATGAAGCTTAATATATTTACATTTTTTTATTTTTTATTCTCTTTAAAAAATTCCCTAATAAGCTTTGGTGAAAAGATCCAAAGGCTACAAAAAGAATTTCTGGGCTGAATGTAATTAATTAGTTTCAGGTTGCCTTATTTCTGCTGTAAATGATATTGGGAACGCCTCTCTCTTCTGTTTTCTACATTCTGTTAGGGCTGGTTTTGTGTATATATATATATCTCGTACAAATGCCATTTGACCTGCACATGGTAGATCTTTCCAAACCATTAATGGATGACCAGCAAGTTGGATGGATGGATTTACAGAGGCAACGGTTGCTAAGAGTTAACACAATACTAAAAGTTAGAAACATAGAAACATAGAAGACTGACGGCAGAAAAAGGCCTCATGGTCCATCTAGTCTGCCTTTATACCATTTCCTGTATTTTATCTTACAATGGATATATGTTTATCCCAGGCAAGTTTAAATTCAGTTACTGTGGATTTACCAACCACGTCTGCTGGAAGTTTGTTCCAAGGATCTACTACTCTTTCAGTGAAATAATATTTTCTCACGTTGCTTTTGATCTTTCCCCCAACTAACTTCAGATTGTGTCCCCTTGTTCTTGTGTTCACTTTCCTATTAAAAACACTTCCCTCCTGAACCTTATTTAACCCTTTAACATATTTAAATGCTTCGATCATGTCCCCCCTTTTCCTTCTGTCCTCCAGACTATACAGATTGAGTTCATTAAGCCTTTCCTGATATGTTTTATGCTTAAGACCTTCCACCATTCTTGTAGCCTGTCTTTGGACCCGTTCAATTTTGTCAATATCTTTTTGTAGGTGAGGTCTCCAGAACTGAACACAGTATTCCAAATGTGGTCTCACCAGCGCTCTATATAAGAGGATCATAATCTCCCTCTTCCTGCTTGTTATACCTCTAGCTATGCAGCCAAGCATCCTACTTGCTTTTCCTACTGCCCGACCACACTGCTCACCCATTTTGAGACTGTCAGAAATCACTACCCCTAAATCCTTCTCTTCTGAAGTTTTTGCTAATACAGAACTGCCAATGCAATACTCAGATTGAGGATTCCTTTTCCCCAAGTGCATTATTTTACATTTGGAAACATTAAACTGCAGTTTCCATTGCTTTGACCATTTATCTAGTAAAGCTAAATCATTTACCATATTACAGATGCCTCCAGGAATATCAACCCTATTGCACACTTTAGAGTCATCGGCAAATAGGCAAACCTTCCCTACCAAACCTTCCCCTATGTCACTCACAAACATATTAAAAAGAATAGGACCCAGAACAGACCCTTGTGGCACACCGCTTGTAACCTGTCTCTGCTCAGAATACTCGCCATTAACAATAACTCCCTGATGTCTACGCTTCAGCCAGCTTGAAATCCACTGAACTATCCAGGGATTAAGTCCAATCTTCACTAATTTATCTATCAGCTCTTTATGTGGAACCGTATCAAAGGCTTTGCTGAAGTCCAGATAGGCAATATCCACGGCACCACTTTGAGTTAACTTGATGTCACATAATCAATGCTATATATAATAGGTAACTTGTTTCCTATCGTTCAATCTTGTCCAATTCTCAGAGACTGCCTGGATAGGTTTTGGCAATTCCCTGCAGTTTTCTTGGCAAGATTTTTCAGAAGTGGTTCACCAATGTCTCCTTCTCAGGGAACAGAGAACGTCACTTTGCTGACTTTGTGCCCAAGGTGGGACTGTAATTCTCCCAGTTTCTAGCCTGATGCATTAACCACTACACCAAATTGATTTTTATTGTAGATAATGGATCAGATGGGAATATGTGGGATTGGTGAAGAGGTAATGTGATTCTATGCATTGTGCTAACATTTGAATGGATCCTTTACAAGTTAAGTCAATTTAATGGCAAAATGTTTTGGCTCAAGACTTATGATTATATACACTATAATAAACTATGCCCTATAATTAAGAGGATGGGACAAAAACTTTCATAAAGTCCGCCTAACATTTTTCCTAACTGTGGGAATAATGACAATTAAGACTGTATTTGGCTTTGAGAAAGGTAAGTAAATGATTGCATGCAATGGCAAGAGACAGCCAAAAAACAGTTCTGTGAATGCTTTCAAAAGCCAAAGAAATCTTGACATTCTTTCTCTTAACATATTGTAGTTTTATATAAGTGCAGCCAGAAAGAAGACACTCTTCTTGAATTCAGCATTATTCATATATGAATAAGAATAAATTTCTTATTTTCCCTGGTATAATCAAATCCAAGTTGCACTATCGCACAGCATGTCAAAATGCAGATCAAAATTAATTCAGAGGTTTATTTTAAATAGTTCATGATGTCCTAATAAACAGAAATCTGTGCAAAAAACACTGAACAGCATTGAATGACACTGATGTGTCCTACATAGTAGAAGAAAAATGCCATTTATACAAAGGGCATTCTGGCACTTCCCAGATTAAATAGGGAATATGAAGAACACTTGAACAAGTAGCAAATGTGGCTAAGAGAGTCTTTGTCCAATGTCATGTTGTGTACCAGTTGCAATCTTTCCTGGATGAAGAGTCCCTGCACTCAGTCACTTAAGCCTGGTCATCTCATGCTTGGACTATTGCAACATGATCTACCTAGGGCAATCCTTGAAGAGTATTTGGAAGTTATAGCTCAGTGATGGCGAACCGTTTTTTCCTTGGGTGTTGGAAGGGCATGTGTGTTTGTTATCGCGCATGCACGAGTGCCTACACCCATAATTCAATGCCCGGGGATGGTGAAAATAGCCTCCTCTGCCCCCCCCAGGCCCTCTGGAGGCCTGAAACAGCCCATAACCCAAACTCTGGAAGGCCCAGTAGGCCCGTTTTTTGCTATCCCCAGGCTCCAGAGGCAGAAATATCCTCCCCCATCCCCCTGGAGACTCTCCAGAAGCCAATAATAATAATAATAATAATAATAATAATAATAATAATAATAACAACAACAACAACAACAACTACTACTACTACAACTACAACTTCAGACTTCAGACTGACCAAATTCTGAAGCATAACACACCAGACATCCTGATTGTGGAGAAAAAGAAAGTATGGATCATCGACATCGCAATCCCTGGGGACAGCAGAATTGAGGAGAAGCAGCTAGAAAAATTAGTGAAATACAAAGATCTAAAAATCGAGCTGCAACAACTCTGGCATAAGCCAGTGAAAGTGGTCCCAGTGGTACTTGGCATGCTGGGCGCAGTGCCAAAGAATCTCAGCAGACATTTGAAAACCATCGGAATTGACAAAATCTCCATCTGTCAATTGCAAAAGGCCACTTTACTGGGATCGGCAAACATAATTCGCCGCTACATCATGCATTCCTAGGTGCTTGGGAAGCGCCCGACTGGTGATGAAATACGAAATCCAGCATAGTGATCTCGTTTGCTGTGTTGTATTGACATAATAATAATAATAATAATAATAATAATAATAATAATAATAATAATAATAATGTATTAGATTTGTATGCCGCCCCTCTCCGAAGACTCTGCCCTCCCAGAGCCTCCGGGTGAGTCGAAAATCAGTTGGCTGGCACACACATGCACATTGGAGCTGAGCTAGAGTAAGAGCTCAAGTGCCAGCAGATATGGCTCCGCGTGCCACCTGTGGCATCCATGCCATAGGTTCGCCATCACTGTTATAGCTGGTGCAGAATGCAGCCAAGAGGACAGTTCTTGGGGTCTTTTCTGATCATTAAAAGATTAAAGTTCTTCTGCTTCCAGTTTGCTTGATTGTAGACTTCCAAAAGTACCAATGGCCAATTCTGTTATTGAAAAGTACCAATGGCCAGTTCTGTTATTGAAAAGTACCAGTGGCCAGTTCTGTTATTGAAAAGTACCAATGGCCAGTTCTGTTGTTGAACATGAGCAACATATGCCCAGACTCTCTATAACTTTGTTGCATTCTATGGTAAGTTCTTAGAGAAATTTCTAATTTCTGTTGACTTAAAGAAAAAGTAAATTGCTTCTCAATTTTCTCTCAAAAAAACCTAGTACATAAAGTTAATTTACACAAGGTCATTAATTACATTTTAGCTCATTTGTCTATAGAAGTCCTTCTTAAAAAAAATCAGTTAAAATATAATTTGGGAAAACAGAAGAGGAACAGAAGATTTTTTAAAAAATGGTAGCCCCTGAAACAAGAATCCAATATAGTTATCAGAAATGTGGTTAAGTAAAAAAGATTGTGAATTTTACACTATTGAGAATGTGAAGAAAAAGATCTTTGCAAGATAGAATTTGAAATAGAGGTTCATTTGTCAATTTTCCAGGCCCATTATAGGTTAAGATAAATAACGTTCCCTATAATTGACTAAGAAATGAGATGTCAGCCAATGTGTCTCCTTTGGGAGAGAGATCGTGTCCTTCAAAATGTGAAAAGAAGCATTTTGCAACATTTTAATTTCCAAACTTTATTTGAAAGCGATGCATATTGAAAACATTATATAAATCACTAAGGAAAAAAAAAAGACAACCGCTAGGTGAGTCCACATTTGAGTAAATCTGATATGACAGTCTGCTGTGTTTGCAACTTAATGCAAGAGCACTTCAGCATCCAAAGCAATAACTACAGATAGTGAAGGTGAATAAGTCCTGTACAGAAGAGAGATGATTTCATCCAACTTCCTGTACAAAATGGATTATCATTCACTTCAACTGTTACAACCATGTCTTTCAGAGATATTCCTTATGTCAACATCCTTTTTCTGGTAAAATGCTGGAAAACTTCTTGAGGAATCCAGAAAACTCTGTTCAGGAAGGAATGCATTTAAAATATTGCCTAGTCAGCTCTGAAGCTTGAGAATTCAAATGTATGTGATTTGTGCTTCCTTGGAGATTTGTGTTCTCGGAGTCAGCATGGCTTAGACATGGTTGTTGAAAGCAATCTGACATGGAAATTGCTAAGAGATAGTGTCAATTAAAGGGCAGTTTTACCATGTCAGCTTGTTCCTACTGCTTTTACCAACTTGGTGAAAAGTTTGAACTTTAATGTGTTCTAGGAATGCCTTACCAATGTTGTTGTGATTTGGCTTGCTCTGTAATGCTTCCATTCCAAGCAGCACAATTACCAAATCATTTATTGAGGTAAGGTTAGTATGGAGGATAGACTTTATTTATTATTTATTTATTAATTGGATTTGTATGCCACCCCTCTCCCTGGATTCGGGACGGCTCACAGCAAACATAGAATACATGATAAAACAATTTGATCCAATTACCCAACAAGTCAATACTTGACTTGTTACCCAAGCAGCAGATCCCCACTCTCCACGTCTCTGAAATAAACATAGTTCCCAGAACCTTTCATCAAGGAAAGTGGGAATATTTTTGCCTATTTTCCCAATATTGGAAAGTCTGAAAACCTTCTAGAATGGGTTGTCAAACTCATGTCATCACAGCATCATGATGTGATGTATTGTGACCCCCTTCACGAAACTGTTTGACAGTCCTATTCTAGAACATGAAGCAAGGGAAAGAGGGAGTCAGAGACAAATTTGCAGAAAATCAAGCATGGATCGAAGCCATTAGATCACCATAAAAAGTCAATCTCCTTTCTTAAATGCAGAACCCTAGACTGTGGACCAGTGTTCCCTCTAATTTTTGTGGGTGGGTGGGCGGAAAAGTATAGTGTCTGAGCGGCAGTCCCTTCGGGACTGGGCGGCACAGAAATAATAAATAAACAAATAAACAAACAAACAAACAAATAAATAAATAAATAAAAAACCCACCCTGTTTTGCCTCAGAGAATTTCAAAATAAAATACTGTACTGTGTGTCTATAACAGTGAGCTCATAATAGGGCAACTCTATCAATATCAAAATGCCACTTAAATAGTTGAGCTAGTTTCAAACTAGATTTTGATTTTCTTTCTCTCTTCCTTACTCCCATTCTTTTTCTTTTTCTTTTCCTTCCTCTCTTTTTTCTATCTGTTTCTCTGTCTTCCTCTCTTCCTCTCTCTCTCTCTCCTTCCCTCTCACTCTTTCCCTCTCGGCTTCTGGGCAGGTTTGGAAAACTCTGAGTTGATGATGATTTTCAAGTGAGCGATTGCTCACTGCTCAGCTTAGAGGGAACTATGCTGTGGACCAGCTATCCAGAACAAGCATAACTAACACTGAATGAAGCAGGACTATTGCCTCTTGTGTCTTAAAAAACATGGTTTCATTAATGTAAATCAAGTTACCTTCACTGTTTTTCACATGCCTATAGCCATTTAGTCTAAACTTACCTCAATGTGGCATTGGCATCCTTCAGTCTCAAAAGACCATGGTATCATGCTCTGGATTCCCCAGAGCATGAAGCCTGGGTAGGCTTCATTCACTATGTTCATTCACATTGGTAGAGATAAATGAGACACATAGTAGGAAGAGGGAGATTATGATCCCACTATATAGATCAAAAGCAACATGAGAAAATATTATTTTACTGAAAGAGTAGTAGATCCTTGGAACAAACTTCCAGCAGATGTGGTAGATAAATCCACAGTAACTGAATTTAAACATGCCTGGGATAAACATATATCCATCCTAAGATAAAATACAGAAAATAGTATAAGGGCAGACTAGATGGACCATGAGGTCTTTTTCTGCCGTCAGACTTCTATGTTTCTATGTTTCTATAGTAAAAGTACATGCTATGCACACACAGCTAACAAAAATGTGTGTATCTATGTGTATTTGTTAGTGGATTGAGCAGTAACATTTAAGTACTGACTGCTTCACAAAATGCTATTTATTTACTATATCACAATTGACTGGCTACACATACGATAGCCTAAAGCAGGGGTAGGCAAAGTTGGCTCTTCTATGACATGTGGACTTCAACTCCCAGAATTCCCGAGCTAGCATGATTGGCTCAGGAATTCTGGGAGTTGAAGTCCACAAGTTGACCTCTCCGTTTCTAAGAAGCCTGTAAGGGGCATATATAAGCACACCATTGTGCCTACCATCCATTGTCCTTCTTTTTACCATTACTTTTTACTTATGTTTATGTATATACATACATGTTTGACAAATAAGTAAATAAAAATAATATATTTTTTTATTATAAATATAAATATATACATATACATATATATTTAGACACACACGCACACACACACACACACACACACATATATATGTCACATGTTTTTTTGCTGAATTTGAAAATTAAGGGAGACTAGGATAGATCTATTTCGGCCTTATTTTGGCCTCATCAGCTAGCCATACCCACTGGGACTTGAACCTGCAACCTTTGCCTTGTAAGGCATAGAATTATTCTCTAGGCTACAGTATCCAATCCCTTCAGCTCTGCACCAGGGAAGGGTTACATATTTTTGTGTCGAATCAAGTAAAGTAAATAAAAATAAAATATTTTTATTATAAATATAAATATATACATATATATTTAGACACGCATGCACGCACGCACATACATACATACATACATACATTGTTGTCTAAAAGGACAACAATGGCTGCAGGCCAAATTAACATAAGATGAATTTTTTTTGTTATAGGCTGCAGTAGTGAAAGGTTACTTTTTTAAAATAAATCATCATATTACCATTTTAATATCTTTAGATTGCAAAAATGGCCCTGCATGGTAGAAAAGAGTTAATGTTTTTCTATATCACTATATTGCCATTTATTGTTAATTTTCATAACCTATAACTGGAAACTCCAGAAATGAGCTTTCAAATGCCGGAAGAGATTGCCTGTTGGAAGCCAGAAATTCCATTAAATGTGGCAGTCTTTTTAAGACACAGTTTCCTCGTGTCAACAGCTTTAAGAAGCTTGGGCTTCAACTGCTAGCTAAAGAATTCTGGGAGTTGAAGTCCACGCGTCTTAAAATTGTTGAGCTTGTTAATTCATATCTAAAGCTGTCCTGAGTTCAGATGCTGGAAGAGACAAAATAAAATTTAGGTTTATATATGTGTAATTTAATATTTAAATAGAGGATGTTTATTATAAAATAAAACTTTTAGTAGGTCCAAAATATATTTCATTGACCCAACATGATTTTTGTTCATAGATGAGAATGATTAAACTGCATGCAAAAAAAAAAAGATTAGAAGATCTGCGTGTTTGATTTTTTATGCTGTTGCTTTTTGCTTCTACATTTGATAAGTATCTTACAGATTTCCTTGGAAACACAGTTGACTTCACTGGTTGCTAAGGAACTAGGTTTTGCAGCACAAAGGATTGTAAGGTTGCTCCTGCTACTCAATGGTTTGGTTCTTGGCACTATTAAATAATGGAAGATTTTAATATTACTCAATTAAACAAATATATCCAAAAATCTTATATTCAAATAACAATTACACCCCTAGAAATTTTAAGTGTAAAAAAGTCTCAAAATGAAACACTCCCAAATTGATGAGGAATGGGGATGATATATGATATAATCTAATTTCTCCGAGAAAAATTATGTTATAGAATGGTTTTGGGTTTTTTTTTAAATTGTAGACTATATGATTCTAGCATAGAATGTAAGACCTGGTTTGTTCTAGTGCAGGGGTGTCAAACTCACATTGTCATGTCATATTGGGACATTTAGCTTTACAGTACTAGATTTAGCTTTACTAGATAAGTGTTCAAAGCAATGGAAACTGCAGTTTAATGTTTCCAAATGTAAAATTATGCACTTGGGAAAAGGAATCTTCAATCTGAGTATTGTATTGGCAGTTCTGTGTTAGCAAAAACTTCAGAAGAGAAAGATTTAAGGGTAGTGATTTCTGACAGTCTCAAAATTGGTGGTGCAGTCAGGCAGTAGGGAAAGCTAGTAGAATGCTTGGCTGCATAGCTAGAGGTATAACAAGCAGGAAGAGGGAGATTATGATCCCGCTATAAAGAGCCCTGGTGAGACCACATTTGAAATATCGTGTTCAGTTCTGGAGACCTCACCTACAAAAAGATATTGATAAAATTGAACGGATCCAAACAAGGGCTGCAAAAATGGTGGAAGTCTTAAGCATAAAACTTATCAGAAAAGACCTAATGAACTTAATCTGTATAGTCTGGAGGACAGAAAGGATAGGGGGGGGGGGCATGATCGAAACATTTAAATATGTTAAAGCGTTAAATAAGGTTCAGGAGGGAAGTGTTTTTAATAGGAAAGTGAACACAAGAACAAGGGGACACAATCTGAAGTTAGTTGGGGGAAAGATCAAAAGCAACATGAGAAAATATTATTTTACTGAAAGAGTAGTAGATGCTTGGAACAAACTTCCAGCAGACGTGGTTGGTAAATCCACAGTAACTGAATTTAAACATGCCTGGGATAAACATATATCCATCCTAAGATAAACTACAGGAAATAGTATAAGGGCAGGCTAGATGGACCATGAGGTCTTTTTCTGCCATCAGTCTTCTATATTTCTATGACTTTCCCCCCATTTGCTAAATGGCATAGGTGTGACCAGCACATGATGCATTCGACCTGTGGGCTGTGAGTTTGACACCCCTGCTCTAGTGGTAAAGGAATTGTTGTTCTACCTTAGGTATGGAAGCTTGCTGAGTGACTGGTCAATCACACACTCAGCTCTCACAAGAAGGCAACGGCAAACTACCACTGGAAAAAGTTGGCTAACAGCCTGAATGAACTTGTCCTTGCAGTTGCTGAGGGTCAAATTTGACTCAAGGGCAAAAGAGAGCCAATTTGGTCTAACGGTTAAGATGCTAGACAATGAGCAGACAAGTTCTATTTCTGCTTTAGGCAGGAAACCAACTGCATGACCTTCGCCACTCACACATTCTAGTTATAGGAAAAAGCAATGACAAATTATGAAAATATTGCTGAGAAAATTCTATGGACTTATTCAAGTAGTTGCCAGGAGTAAAATCTGATTTAAAATGTGTTCTGTCGGGCTCTCTGGTAGAATCCTCCCCAAAATGCACAGGTACAAACTTCAGACACACACACGTTTGAAAATTCAAAACAATGTTCTTTATAATGAAAATTCACTTAAACCAAGCCCTATTTTGGTATAGCAAAGAGCACTCGTCTCCAAACAAACTGGTAATTTGTACAAGTCCCTTATCAGTTCTGTGATACTTAGCTTGCAGCTGTGAGGCAATTCACGGTCCTTCTTCTTTCACAAAGTGAAACACACTTTGCTCTGATTTAGTTTCAAAGCAGGGAAAAATCAGCACACAACGGTCAAAGTCAGCAAGGCAGGCACAAAACACAACGATCAGATAATCCTCCACAATGGCCAAACCCACAGGCTGCTATTTATAGCAGCCTCACTAAGTACCACAGCCCCACCCAACCACAGGTGGCCTCATTTTCTTTGATAATAATCTCTCAGTTGTTGCTGCCTATGCATCGCTCTCCACATGCCTGGCTGTATCATTAACTCTTGTTCCGAATCCAAGGAGGAGCTAGATAATTGATCTCCTTCTGAGCTGTCTGCCCCACTCTCCTCCTCCCTGTCACTCATGTCTTCTTGGTCAGAGGAGCCTTCATCAGCAGATTCCACTGGGGGGGGGGGCAAAACAGGCCTGCAGCATGTGGATGTCTCCCCCACATCCACAGTCCTTGGGGCAGGAGCTGGGCCAGAACTAACCACAACAGTAAATAATCATTGAAGAACTTTAACTGCTGTGATACATCTCAAGGAGCCATTGGATGGATTTGTATAAGATGGTAATGTGTGCTGGGGATTGTATTGCATGCAGCCTGAGATGAGATTGACAATTGTAAAACATGGGAATCCTGGATTTAAATTCAATATTTTAACTTACTCAAGTGAGACCTAGGTTACACTGAGATTGGGTAAAATGCTTTTATGGAATAATAATGATTACTAGGAATCAATTCTAATAATGCTTTGGTTCATTGAAATTATGCTTCATAATTAAATCAATATCGCTTTCTATAACTTTGCATGGGAAAACTATAAACCTTTCATGATGCCAGCATATATGATTGCTATTGCACAATTAAGATTAAATCAATTTATTATTTATGATCTATTACAGCTGAATTGAGCTTGATGTGATAGGTTAGATTTAAAAGTAAGGAAAAATGTAAAATTATTAAAAAGGCTAGATCAATATTGCATATGTCAACTATTTCCTTTTAAAAATAACCATTTATCAGTCTCTGGTTAGTATTTAGAATAGAAATAGAAATTAGAACAGAATAGAATTCTTTATTGGTCAAGCATGATGGGATACACAAGGAATTTGTCCAATTGGTGCCTCGCGCACCGCTCTGACGTCACTGCGGCCCCTGGTGCTGACGTGGGGCCGCAGGCTCCGCCTACAATGGCAGCCTCCTTCCCCCGCCCACGCCGTAAACACCACCGGCTTGGTAAGTCGCCGACGGCCCTTGTGCATATGCTCTTAGTGTACATAAAAGAAAAGATACATTTGTCAAGAATTATGAGGTACAACACCAAACAATTGTCATAGGGTACAAATAAGCAATTAGGAAACAATCCACATTAATATAAATTGGAAGGATACAAGCAACAAGTTACAGTCATACAGCCATAAATGAGAGGAAATGGGTGATAGGAACGATGAGAAGACTGATAGTAATATTAATGCAGGATTAGTAAATAGTTTGACAGTGGTGAGGGAATTATTTGTTTAGTAGAGTGATGGCGTTCAGAAAAAAACCTGTTTCCAGTTTTGTCCTGTGTCCAGCTGGTGTGTAATGCTCTATCGCATCATTTTTCTTTAGATTTGAAATCCAAAGTAAATTTTAGAAGGTGGTGACTTGTCTATTATGGCTAACAAAACAAATGGAGATATCTATGAAACTCAGTTTGACTTGAGGGAGTCTATATTAACAGAAATATCTGACTTTGTGTTATTTAGACCTTGTCTACTTTAATATTTGCTATGATTTAGAATAGGGAGAAAGCTCGTGCAGTTTGACCCCATCAATAAGGAATAATTTGTATGATCAGACAATTTTATTTTCTATGAGGCATTGCTGGAAACTCTTCTAAATTGCCTTCTAACTTTTTTGCAGTGTTGTAGTAGATCAAGCAATCAAGCGTTAATTGATCTTGAAGTGAGTGCAAGGAAGAAAAAATGTTTCAGTTTAATTTAGCTTAGAATCTATTTTTAGGCAAGTGTTTAGAAAATTAAATCCTTTTTGATCTGTCTCTTATCTCTTCCCAATTGTAGTTAACAGCATAATGATGCTGTTAGGTGTTAGGCATCTACCCACCAAGAGTGCTATAAATCTAGTTCTTGATTTTGAATCTCTTCCTAACTGCTACTTTTGAGCTGTGTTCATTTCCAAAACATGTAATTCTTTGTTTTAAGAATTGTGAATCTTAAAATAGTTTTTATTTATTTATTAATCAATCAGATTTGTATGCCGCCCCTCTCCGCAGACTTGGGGCAGCTAACAACAATAAAAAGACAATGTAAACAAATCTAATATTAAAAATAATCTTAAAAACCCCAATTTAAAGAACCAATCATACATTACAAACATACCATGTATAAATTCTATTAAGTGACTTACTGGATTCTGGTGCTTTTATTTGCTTGTTTTTTCATTACAAAGAAAGAAGTATGCAAAGAAGGAAGTATGCAAAGAAGGTCGCTGGGATAATGCAACAGTATTTATTAATTCAACACTTACATAGTTACCACATTCTTCTAATAAAAATTACACAATATCAGCTGTGGGAAAATCTGCTGACAATGAAAGAAGAGGCTATGAATACTTGCAATTTATCTAAAACTCTTAATATTTTAGAAAATTACTTAATGGTAAGTAAATCAAAAATAAGATTTGCCTTAATATTAAACTGCACTTGAAAATTTTGTACAGAAAGCAGAAGAGAAACTATGTTTGTTTAGAAGGATTCAGAACTTTAGAAGCCTAACAAAAAATGGCATGCATAAATATATTATCTCAGTATATTTACCAAACTAATGCTAATACTATAGACCTGTGATGCCGAATCTATGGCACACGCCCCATATCTAAGGGTACACAAGGTGTTGCCCTATGTCAGTGCATACATGAGCTGGCCAGCTGATTTTTGGCCTTTTCAGACGTTTTCGCTTTCCCCAAGATTCAGGGAGGCCTCCTGAAGCCTGGGGATGGTGAAAAATGGCTAAATGAGCCAACCAGAAGTTCGTTTATGAACTTCCGGTTGGGATATTGGGCTGTTTTTGCTCTTCTTGGGCTTCAGGAAACCCTCCTAATGCATAGGGTTGTCATAAAACGGCCCAACGGGCCAACCGGAAGTTCATTTCTGAACTTTCAGTTTGCCCACTTGACCATTTTTTGCTGTCCCAAGGCTGGATAATATTTACAGATTGCTGTACTAGTAGGCTTGATGTTCATTTGATGTATGAATATCTAACCATCTTAACATCAAATTAGCAGTACTGTAGTTAATAAAGAATTATTAAATACTATCTAGAAAATTTCTTAGAGTGTACAGAAGAAATATAGTTTGCAGCTCTTAATTGTAGTCTAGGCAGATGAAAAGTGATATTTTGATCCCAGAGATTTACCTTAATTAATGAAAGTTTGTATCTGCGATATTTAAGACTCTGCATTGCTAGCAGTTTGGGTAGAGTTATGTCTGGTTCTTTTAATTGGAGGCTCAATGTAAAATGTATGCATAAAAAGCTTTAGGAGGGATATCTTCTAAGGGAAAGTGATTGACTATATATCTATTTTGCATAATTAATATTTTTTTTAGTAATATGACTTAATTTGTTTCAGAAATTTATGTCCAGGATTAATAAATTGAAAGGAATCTTATTTTAAAAATTAATTTCAAATAATGTTATATACTATAAAATTATTTGAAAAATGTAAAGTCTCATATATTAAACTCAGTTATGATAATATTATCTGTCCCAGCAGCAAACCGTGTTTTTACCTATAAAATAAGAAAGGAAACAAAATATTTTTTCTACCTTTTATGTCCTATAAATGAAAATTTTTAGTATAGTACAGTGGTATCTCGAGATACGAGTTTAATTCGTTCCGGACCTGGGCTCTTAAGTCGAGCAGCTCTTATCTCGAACGACTTTTCCCCATAGGAATTAATGTAAATAATTTTAATTGGTTCCAGCCCTCAAAAAACTCACAAAGTTAGTCTAAATTATGCAGAAAGACATGTTTTTAATGAAGAAATGTACATGTACATATAAATGAATAATGAAGTTTCTTTCACTTAACTTGTAAACTTTCTTAAACTTTTAAATTTACATATGTTCAACTTCTCTGCCACCCAATCCTGTAGGACAGAGGTCCCCAACCCTTTTTGCACCAGGGACCGGCTTTAAGCGATCAAGAGAGGAATGGGTGAATGAATGGACGGAGGGTGGGAAGGAAGGAAGGAAAGAGGGAAGGGACAGGAACAGAGGAAGGAAGCAAGGAAACTTATGAAAGGGGAGAGTAAGAGAGGAATGAGTGAAGGGAGGGAGGGAGGGAAGAAGGTGGGAAGGAGAAAGAAAAGAAGAAATAGAGGAAGGGAAGGTAAAAGAGAGAAAGAAAAAGAGCAAGAAAGAAAGAAAGAAAGAAAGAAAGAAAGAAAGAAAGAAAGGGGGAAGGGACAGGAACAGAGGAAGGAAGCAAGGAAACTTATGAAAGGGGAGAGTAAGAGAGGAATGAGTGAAAGGAGGGAGGGAGGGAAGAAGGTGGGAAGGAGAAAGAAAAGAAGAAATAGAGGAAGGGAAGGTAAAAGAGAGAAAGAAAAAGAGCAAGAAAGAAAGCTGCAAGCACCCCCCCGAGCCCCCCAGGCCGGCTGCAACCTTTTAAAACACGCGTGCCGCTTCGCAGCTGTCTCCTGAAGCCGAACGCGGAAGTTAGCGTTTGGCTTCAGGAGACAGCTCCTTGGCGCTTGTATCTCGAATTTGGGCTTGTAAGTAGAACAAAAATATCTCTCCCCTCCCAGCTCTTATCTCGAGTTGCTCTTAAGTAGAGCAGCTCTTATGTCGGGGTTCCACTGTACATTTAAACAGTGCAAACTTTCCTAATGCCATGTTTCTCAACTGAACTGTATTTGCTCTTATATTTGTGGTAATGGTTCTTTCAAAATTGGTAATGCAGCAAAAATGTAACTGATCCGAAACTATTAAGAAAACTGGGCTCTGTTCCATTGGCTCAGTTCCAGCAGCCTTTTGATCAAACTGGATGTCTTAAATTTATTTTAATATTGATTTGCAGTTATGCCTGGAAACTTCATTTGGAGTTTATATTTCATTTGATTGCTTAAAAATGTACAACTGTAGAATATGATTCCGATTAGGCCACTGGTCTAATATTCTTCCAAGTAAAAATCACAGTGACAAGATAGCAGTTTTTCAAACTTTAAGGAAGCCTGAGTTACCCTGTTATTTAAGTAATAAATAGGTCAACAATTTTAATTCTAACACCACTATGCGCCTTCCATACAATAGCAACCAGCCCAAGCTGTGTTTGCTAGTTCCTTTCACACCCTGTAACAGCCAAACCAAGCTTTGTTATGCTTGCACACCATTCACCCATGCACTCTAAATGAGTTATTATCTGCATTTCCAGTGTGCTTGCCCTCATACACCCTTATCCATGCTTCAGCAGCTACCTCATGCTTTATCATGCTTGAGCCATGCCCAGTGATGGGCTCCTATGGGAATGGTCCGGAACGTAGTTCCGGTAGCAAAATTTGGAGCTCCACCCCAGAGCACCCAATTTGCACTGAAAGATGTTGAAGCAAAATGCATAAGCCACGCCCACGGTGTGGTAGTAAAAATTTTGGTAGCCCATCACTGGCCATGCCTCACCAGCCCCTCATTCGCCTAATAGGCACTTACCTGCCCGCCACATTGCTTGCAAGCTGCCTGGTATTTGCAACTTTCTACCACCTTCTGTTGCTAGTTGGAAGCCAGCAGTAAAATAGAAGAAGTTATAACATTATTAATTTGTTTGTTATTATTTATTTATTTATTTATTTTGTCCAATACATAATACACATTGGAGAGAAAGATATGTAATAATATGAGTAAAGAAAAGAATAGAAGAAAAGATATAAAAGTATAGGTGAACATATTAGAAAGGAAGAAAAGATCAATGAGATGTTTGTTTGTTTGTTTGTTTGTTTAATTCAACTTCTGTGCCGCTCATTCCCGAAGGACTCAGGGCAGCTTACAACAATGTAAAAGATACAAATACAATAAAAAAAGTCAAATATAAATATCTAAAACGATAAACCCCAGTTAAAAACCCCCAATTCAAACAATCCAGGCAACACACATGCATATCTTTCCGTATAATTTGGCCATGGCAGATGTCAATTTCATGGCCCCCAGGCCTGCACAAAATAGGGTCTTCATATTATTATTATTATTATTATTATTATTATTATTATTATTATTATTATTATTATTATTATTTAGATTTGTATGCCACCCCTCTCTGCAGACTTGGGGCAGCTCACAACAATAATAAAACAATGTACAAAGAACAAATGTAATATTTAAAAAATATCTAAAACCCATTATTTAAAAAACATACAACACAAGCATACCATACACAAAACTATATATGCCTGGGGGAGATGTCTCAATTCCCCCATGCCTGACAGCAGAGGTGGGTTTTAAGTAGTTTGAGAAAGACAAGGAGGGTGGGGGCAATCCTAATCTCCGGGGGGAGCTGGTTCCAGAGGGTCGGGGCTGCCACAGAGAAGGCTCTTCCCCTATGTCATAGCCTTTTGGAAGGCCAGTAGCGTGGGAGCAGTACAGAGGAGAAGGCCAACTCTGTGTTATCTTATTGGTCTCTGGGAGGTATGTGGCAGGAGATGATCCCGTAGATCAGGGGTCCCCAAACTTTTTACACAGGGGGCCAGTTCACTGTCCCTCAGACTGTTGGAGGGCCGGACTATAAAAAAACCCCTGCGGTTTTCTCAATGCCGCAGCCTTGAGGGAGGAGGAGGAGGTGAAGTGGAGCAAGTCCCCAACTCCTTGCCGAGTTTTCTCTTTCTTTCTCTCTCTCTTCCTTCCTCTCCTTTCTCTCTCTCTCTCTCACTCTCTCTCACCAGCATTCGCGGCGCGTGAGCGCAGCTCTTTCTTTCACCCACTGCCGTCGCCTCCAGCCAAGCCGGCAGCAGTCGCTGCAAGTTCCTCGGGCGGGTTCTGCTACTTTCTAATAATCTCTGCACTTTCTACGGCCGCCTGGCTGGGCTGTCCAGAGGGAGTGGCAGCTCCCACCCAAGGAACCTGCAGCGATGGCTGTTGGCGGGAGAAGGAAAGGGAGCCGTGGCTGCCCCCACCCGCCACGGATGGGCGGGTGCCGAGCATCTCGGTTGTGGCCTCTCCGCCCCCATCCCCCTGCCAGCCACAAGGGGATGGGGAGTGCACACGCACGCGCAACATTCAGAATAAGAAATACCTTCACCATTCAAAAAAGGAAAAACTTTAGCTGGCCTCGCACTTTCGTCACTCCCTGCCCCCAACTCCAATGCCCAGCTCCATGTAAAATCTCGTGTGCTGCTGCGGGCCAGATAAATTGCCTCAGCGGGCCGCATACGGCCACCGAGCCGTAGTTTGGGGACCGCTGCCGTAGATAGTCTGGCCCTAAGCCTTGTAAGTCAGGTGGGTACCAAACTCACGGCCCATGGGCTGGCTGCATCACGCTCTGGTCACCCCAACCCTCAGTTTAGTGAAGGGGAAAAGTTGGGATACATCACATAATGACAACGTGATGCCACAAATTTGATATCCCTGGACTAAGTGATCTATTGCGCTTCTGATCACTTCGTATCAGAATTCTGCTCCCATTTACTGTCATTAACTAGGAACTAACAATATCCTATTGATACAAACTTTATTTTTCCAAATGAATGAAAATAATCCAGTGCCAGAAGTGATGCTTTGCATACCAATATTCACATCTCCGTGTTGAGCACTGGCATTTTCGATTTAAACAAAAAGAATTAGACTTTTGCCTGAGGCACTGGCATTACCAGCAGTCCGAATAGACAATACTTGGTTATGTTTAATTACTAATATAAGGCAAGTTAGAATTTTAAACAAAAAATAAAACTCCAGTTATTAGTTCATAAGCAAATTTGTCTTCATAGATATAATTTTTATTAAAGTATTTCAGTATGCTTACTAAATAAAACGTTACTCAGAAGAAGAAAATACATTTCCATGAATTCTTCCCTATTTATGAATATTTCTATTCACTTTATTTAATCATCAACATAGCCATTACCTTTGCTTTGATTTGTGACAAAAGTATCTTTTTCTTTTATGTACTCTGAGAGCATATGCACCAAGACAAATTCCTTGTGTGTCCAATCACACTTGGTCAATAAAGAATTCTATTCTATTCTAAAAAGTAAAACAAATATTTAAAAAACAGTTTTATGCAATATCCATGTTAACTGTGTTTTTCACAATTGGAATGGCTTAGCTAGAAGCATTCAGAGGATTTTCAAAATAATCTCCTCCTGCTTTGTCAGGGAGAATAATCTTCATTTTCAAATGCTCAGACAGAATTTTGAATGGCAGCCCAACCCAAGTGAAATCACAAGTGAACAATTCTTGCTACTCTTGCTCTTACCAGTATTTTAATAATTCATTGCTGTCGATGCCAATTTGCTTTCTGCAAATCTCACGAAGCATATTTCCCCAAGCATATTGACAGTTTCCCCTTCTTAGGTCAGAGTGAGTCCATATTATCTCTTTTGACACTGGCTGAAAAACAGATTGCCAAACATATAAGTTGTTAAGTTTGTCTGACATTCTTATAAAGGTAACTGAGCATAAGTGAAGTTAATCCAATCTAGTTCTTCTCAAGGGCAAATGACAGAAAATAAATATAAAAGAACATCATGTATTAAGTAAGTTTCTATATAATTCAGTAGCAAGTATCCAATATAAAAGATATATGGCACCGGACCAGATTATCTCCGGGACCGCCTTCTGCCGCACGAATCCCATTGACCGATTAGGTCCCACAGAGTGGGCCTTCTCCGGGTCCCGTCAACTAAACAATGTCGTTTGGCGGGACCCAGGGGAAGAGCCTTCTCTGCGGTGGCCCCAGCCCTCTGGAACCAACTCCCTCCAGAGATCAGAATTGCCCCCACCCTCCTCGCCTTTCGTAAGCTCCTTAAAACCCACCTCTGCCGTCAGGCATGGGGGAACTGAGATGTTCTTTCCCCCTGGGCCTCTACAGTTTATGCATGGTATGTCAGTAGGTATGTCTGGTTTTTATAATAAGGGTTTTTAGTTGTTTTATTATTGGATTGCTATATATTGTTTTTATCACTGTTGTTAGCCGCCCTGAGTCCACGGAGAGGGGCGGCATACAAATCCAACAAACAAACAAAACAAAACAAAACAAATAAAACAAAACAAAACAAAACAAAATAAAATAAAATAAAATAAAATAAATAACATTTGGTTGATAATTGATAATTGCTTTTTAATACGCAAAGTTAAACAGTCCTAACTTTCAAAGCTTTAAGTCAGAGGTCTTCAAACTTGGCAACTTTAAGACTTGTGGACTTCAACTCCGAGAATTCTCCAGCCAGAGGTGTCTCTAGAGCCTGCGTTTTTGCCCTCCCTGGGCTCTAAAGGCTTTCTTCAAGCCACCAGGAGGGCAAAAACAGCCTTGCCCAGGCTCAGGAGGCCCTCTGGAGGCTGGAAACAGGCCCATTTCTGGCCTTCACAAACTTCCAGTAGGGCCATTTTACACCCTCCTTGAGCTTCAACACGTGCCCTGCATTTACCTGCATCCAAAATGGGCCTCATGGGGACTTTTGGGAGGGGTGGGGTGGGATGAATGGGGCCAACCAGGAGTGGGATTTGGGGGCTATCTGAATTGTACAGAATCTTAGCTAGAGGTTCTCCCAAACCCCTGCAAACTCCCAGCAGTTCACCCCTGACTGCAACTCCTCAGTCTAAATTACTGAAAACTCTCCTAGCCACTGCTACTCTCTGAGTTTCTGGTCACAATTCAAAGTGTTGGTTATGACCTATAAAGCCCTTCATGGCACCGGACCAGAATATCTTCGGGACCGCCTTCTGCCGCATGAATCCCAGCAACCAGTTAGGTCCCACAGAGTTGGCCTTCTTTGGGTCCCGTCGACTAAACAATGTCATCTGGCGGGACCCAGGGGAAGAGCCTTCTCTGTGGTGGCTCCGACCCTCTGGAACCAGCTCCCCCCTGAGATTAGGATTGCCCCCACCCTCCTTGCCTTTCGTAAACTCCTTAAAACCCCCCTCTGCCGTCAGGCATGGGGGAACTGAAACATCTCCCCCTTGCCCATGTTGTTTTGGTGTTTGATTGATTGTGTGCTTGTTCTTTATATATATTGGGGTTGTTTTTATGAATTTTTTAACCTAAAATTGTAATTGGATTGGTGGGTATTGGATTTATCACTATGTACTGTTTTTTGCCATTGTTGTGAGCCGCCCCGAGTCTGCGAAGAGGGGCGGCATATAAATCCAATAAATCTAATCTAATCTGAGTTTGCAGTATTCTTTTTTCAGCAGTTGTTAGCCTGGGATAAACATTTTGAATAACCATGTTCTCTTTTCTTCTTCTTCTGCTTACTCTTAGGTTTGCTTTTAGTTAGTTCTTCTGCCGAGAATCTTAAGATTGGGGCTAAAAGTGCACCAATGAATGGATGTTGGTGACTCAGACCATAAGGATTCTAACATTGTTTTAAAGGCTGGCATAGGAGAAACTTCTTTTGAAATCTATTATTGAAAGGTAGCAGCATGAAATACATGTAAAATAGATTTATGGGTGTATGTGCCAGCCAGCAGTAACTAAAACATCTTTTTCACATGTGCAAAGAAAAGAGGTTGTGACAAATGGCATCTATCTCAATGGGTCCCATTGTAACTTTCTCCATTGATCTTTGTCCTTGGCTGGGGACTACTGAGGTTTAGCCTGAGGAAGGATCCAGCCAATCTGTACTGTTGAAATATTTCAAAATCCCAGAAGTCAAATTTAAACAAATGTCAACAAATGTCTTAATTTTATATGCTTCTTTTTTAATATTAGATTTGTTTCGCTATAATATTGTTTTTATTATTGTTGTGAGCCATCCCGAGTCTTCGGAGAGGGGCGGCATACAAATCTAATATATTATTATTATTATTATTATTATTATTATTATTATTAATAATAATAATAATAATAATACGTAGTGACCGTTTTCTCTTTTCCTTAGATGGAGAGTGCAAATTTGTAGTGATGCTGTAATGTAATGGATGCAACCATTACCTCCCCTTTGTGTACTCGTTTGATCATATGATTTTAAAATATATTTGTGTACATGTGTGTAATAGGTGACCCTCCTTTTTTTACAGTCACCCTGCAGATATTTCCGAGACAGCTGCATATTCAAATTACGCCAATTGAATTTATTTTTCATAATGAAAATTCATTTTTAATTAGAGTGTCCTGCAAGTTGCTCTGATTCACTGCAGGGGCATAAGCCATAAAACTGTTTGCACTGATTCAGAACTAAATTAACCACATTATGGCTCACTGTGACATGTGAAGCAAACTCCTGAGATTTACCACTGACACGTCAGTTATGCAGTTTCCAAAAGTTATTTCCTTTTGCTGTCTACATTCTTCTTTACACCTGTCCTTTCTGCTAAATAGTTTTTGTACCAGCTGTTGTTTGAGTCGCAACAATTTCTGCAAATGTAAAACCCTTGCTGATTGCATTGATTAACTTGTTTCGTTTATAGTATGGAAAGGAGACAGCTGGTTAAAAGTACTTATTTCCACATTGGCCGTTTAGTTATAGTTATAGTGGATATAATCCAAGAATTTGTGGAGGACATCGAGAGGCAGGAGGACTTGGGCAGAGCTCCGCTGTTTCTGGCCCCAGATGCCACTAGATAGGTTGTGGCTCCTGCAAGATACCTGGGACAGCTAGAGTCAGCAAGCCATCGAAAGGCATTTGCTCTTGTATGGTGCCGTGCGCTTCCATCCGCCCTTTTGTACAGCAAGTACAAGGGAAATCCAGCCACTGAAAGATTTTGCCCTTGTGGCTCAGGAGAGCTGGAGATTGAGGGACACATGCTCCTGAGATGCTCCTTTTACACTGACATTAGGAGAAAGCATATTCTACCACTTATTGAGGGATATCCTGGCCGCTCGGACGTTGCCTATCTCCGGTGGTTGCTTGGGGATGAGCAGGCCAGGATTACGGCACAGGTGGCCAGATTCTGCGCGGCAGCAGCTGGGATTCGTCGCAAATGTGTGCCTTCATAGCGAAATATGTGCTTATTATTTATTATTTATTTATTTATTAGATTTGTATGCCGCTCCTCTGCATAGACTCGGGGCGGCTCACAACATATAATAAAACAATTCACAACAAATCTAATAAATTTCAAAAATTTAAAAAACCCATTATTAAACCAGACATACACACAGACATACCATACATAAATTGTATAGGCCCGGGGGAGGGGGGGAATGCCTCAATTCCCCCATGCCTGACAGCAGAGGTGAGTTTTAAGGAGTTTACGGAAGGCAAGGAGGGTGGGGGCAGTTCTAATCTCCAGGGGGAGCTGGTTCCAGAGAGTCAGGGCCGCCACAGAGAAGTCTCTTCCCCTGGGACCCGCAAGACGACATTGTTTAGTCAACGGGACCCGGAGAAGGCCAACTCTGTGGGACCTAATCGGTCGCTGGGATTTGTGCGGCAGAAGGCGGTCCCGGAGATATTCTGGTCCGATGCCATGAAGGGTTTTATAGGTCATAACCAATACTTTGAATTGTGACCGGAAACTGATCGGCAACCAATGCAGACTGCGGAGTGTTGGTGTAACATGGGCATACCTAGGGAAGCCCATGATTGCTCTCGCAGATGCATTCTGCACGATCTGTACATCTCTTGTATAGTTACAATGGGTCAATCTTGGTTGCTCAGCCAAAAGTCCTGTTTCCTGTTCTTTTTCCTTTTAATTATTATTAATATTATATTGATGGTCTTTGGCCCTAAATAAAATGTTTATATATAAATCCAAGAATTCAAGAATTTATCAATGATTCAAGAATCATTAGCACCTTCTAATTTTGCAGAACAAATATAAGTAGCAGTATGATAAAAACCTGGAATGTAGACAGTGAAACCTGTATACTTGCATACAACATACAGTGGACTAGAACCAACAGGGATAAACAAATATCTCTTAACTTCCTACCCTAAGATACCCAAACTGGATCCCTTGCTCTTATGTTTCAGTATAAACATAAGAGCATATCATCAAAGAGAGACCATTCTCCCTTTCTTGCAGTAGCCATAGGAGTCGGAGATGTTTATTGATGTTTGTAATATGGTGCGTTTTCCTGTTCTGTCCATATTTTGAGCCTGCATGCAGATTCTGCTTGGCGTATGTGTACATATGTTTTCTGCCTGTGCACATTTCTGCTCTCACAAGCTGTTTCTGCATGTGTAAGGTGTTGGTATACAGATTTTTTTCTGTGTACATATTTCCTCTATATGTGCATTTTCGCTCTCCCTCATGTTGTGCTTTGGGTAGATAAATATAAATGTGTGCATAGAGAAGTACTGAGTGGGCTACATAAGCAAAGCATTTGGAGTGCAGCTTCTAATATTCTTGGAAAAATTGTTGTAGGTTCCCTATACTTACCAGTTGGGGGACTGAGGCACAGGTATCAGTACTCTATGGTTTTGCAGCATGGAATAGCGTGTCTCCAAAAATATGCTGCAGTTTTTAGAAACTCAATTATTTTGGAGACCGTTTGGAAGATGAAATTATGTCATTAGTTTTTAGAGGAGATTTGGTTATAGTCTTTATTCTATAATTTATGTTGAATATTTAGTTGTGAAATGCCAAGTTTGTCTAATTATGACACAAACCAAAGCAAAGCAGGGCATCTATTTTTATCTTTTATTAGCAGCTCTGTCTAATGATTGTTTTATTTTATTTTATTTTATTAATAGAGTTGAAAGGGACCGTTAGGTCATCGAGTCCAACCCCCTGCCTGAGCAGGAAACCCTACAGCACCCCAGCCAAATGGAAGTCCAATCTCCTCTTGAAGGTGTCTAGAGTTGGGGAGTTCACCACCTCCCCTGGCAGGCAGTTCCATTGGTTGATCTCTCTGACCGTCAGGAAGTTCTTCCTTATTTCCAGGTTGAATCTCTCCTTGGTCAGCTTCCAACCATTGTTCCTCGTCCGGCCCTCTGGTGCCCTGGGGAATAAAGAGACCCCCTCCTCACCGTGGCAACCCCTCAAGTATCTGTAAACTGCTATCATGTCCCCTCTAGACCTTCTTTTTTCTAGGCTGTCCATGCCCAGTTCTCTCAATCTCTCTTCGTAAGTCTTGGTTTCGAGTCCCCTAATCATTTTGGTTGCTCTTTTTTGCACCTTCTCCAGAGTTTCGATGTCTTTTTTGTAGTGAGGTGACCAAAATTGGATGCAATACTCCAGGTGGGGTCTGACCAGGGCATAGTAGAGTGGTATTAGTACTTCCCTGGTCTTGGAGCGTATTCCTCTGTTGATGCAGCTTAGGATTGAGTTGGCTTTTTTGGCTGCTGCTGCACATTGCTGACTCATGTCTATTGTGATCAAATAGAGCAGTCAACCAGCATAAAAAAATACTTAAATCGAAAGGCATAAGAACTATGGCTTGTGTTTATGTCGTTTAATATCTAAAATATTTCTTAGTTTCACATTCAAAACCTCTCATCTTTAAACGAGAGTGACTTTTATTCTGCACTGTGTTTTGACTGTTCTATGCCTGCTTTCATCAGACAAAAATTAATCTTGGAGCAAAGTAATTGTCAACTACTATGAAGCTTTCTCTTGTCCTAAATCTGATGAGAAATCTTTTCTGGAATAAATGAGTGGGAAGAACATCCACCATTGTTGAAGGCAATTGGTTCCCACTGTCAGACTGATGACGAGGCAGTGTGGGAACGATGGGGTGGAAGTTGCTATATATAAACTAGTTAATAACAAGTTTTTAACTAGAATTTTCCTGACAGTCTAAAAAAAAATCACTATTGTAAGCCAGTGCAGGTCCTGATAAACTGATAGCAAGTAGTAAAAAGTGACCAAGTGTGATTGTTGGTTCCATGTCTAGAGGAGAGACAGTTCTAAATAAAATGATAATATATAATATATTAGCACTGTGAGCTCATTGATTTATGTACAGCAAGTGACAAGGAAGTCCTAATGTCAAGGAAATGATGTGTAATGTAATTTGTCATTACACTCGCATAGTCTGGTCCTGATTTTGCAGGCTTTTTAACCAGGGATACATAAATTTTGAATCATTTTAGAGACTTTTCTGTGAAATATTAACTCTGGCCAGGCTGTAATCAGAAAAGGCAGGGAGAAACCTCCGTGAGGCCTCTCTAGGAATCTCTTGGAGGAAACCAGACCGGAAAAGGCAGGGAGAAACCTCCGTGAGGCCTCTCTAGGAATCTCTTGGAGGAAACCAGACCGGAAAAGGCAGGGAGAAACCTCCGTGAGGCCTCTCTAGGAATCTCTTGGAGGAAACCAGACCGGAAAAGGCAGGGAGAAACCTCCGTGGGGCCTCTCTAGGAATCTCTTGGAGGAAACCAGACCGGAAAAGGCAGGGAGAAACCTCCGTGGGGCCTCTCTAGGAATCTCTTGGAGGAAACCAGACCGGAAAAGGCAGGGAGAAGCCTCCGTGGGGCCTCTCTAGGAATCTTCAGATCGTGCAGAATGCAGCTGCGAGAGCTATCATGGGCTTTCCTAAATTTGCCCATGTTACTCCAACACTCCGCAGTCTGCATTGGTTGCCGATAGGTTTCCAGTCATAATTCAAAGTGTTGGTTATGACCTATAAAGCCCTTCATGGCATCGGACCAGAATATCTCTGGGACCACCTTCTGCTGCACGAATCCCAGCGACCAGTTAGGTCCCACAGAGTTGGCTATCTCTGGGTCCCGTCGACTAAACAATGTCGTCTGGCGGGACCCAGGGGAAGAGCCTTCTCTGTGGCGGCCCTGACTCTCTGGAACCAACTCCCCCCGGATATCAGAGTTGCCCCCACCCTCCTTGCCTTTCGTAAGCTCCTCAAAACCCACCTCTGTTGTCAGGCATGGGGGAATTGAAATTTTCCCTTTCCCCTAGGCTTATAGAATTTATACATGGTATTTTTGTATGTATGATTGGTTCTTTAAATTGGGGTTTTTTAGATTATTTTTAATATTAGATTTGTTTACATTGTCTTTTTATTGTTGTTAGCCGCCCCGAGTCTGTGGAGAGGGGCAGCATACAAATCTGATTAATAATAAAATCTGATTAATAAATAATATTATTATTATTATTTTCCCTCCCTGTGGTTTCCCCAATCACATGCATTATTTGCTTTTATATTTATTCCTATGGGAAAAATTGCTGCTTCTTACAAACTTTTCTACTTAAGAACCTGGTCACAGAACGAATAAAGCTCATAAGTAGAGGTACCACTGTAGGTTCTTTCAATGTACTGAAATTCATTTACTTTGGCAACAATCTAGCATAGTAGATTTCATTTTTTCTTCAGAAATATCCCATGTCATATTCTGATTGTGTGTCCTTGTAAACTAAGGACTCGCTTTTTCAATATTGGAAATCTCGGTGAGAACATTTCTTTGTGGGTTCATCATTCTCATCATTCCTAGATGTGATTTCTTCTCCTATCCTAAACCTTCACACAATCCACTCATCTGTCACACCAGCAGGTAAATTATGTTCTTTTGGCTTCCTTAGTCCATGGATCGAACCCCATGCCGGTTAGTCTGCTTGGCATTCTGGTGTTGTATCAGTTATTATCCATCATCAGCTTAATCATGTTAAGCCTGTAAATTTGCCTTTCTTGCAATCAAGGGAGCACCAGTATTCAACATTTGCCAGAATGTGGCTAATTATTTTTGGCTGCAGTACAAAATACATTCATGAATGGGTGCTTAATTTTAAATGTTGCTCAGTGTCTTTGAATGAGCTCTAAGAACAGAAACCCACAAAATTCAAAGACCTGTCAAAGTGATATTCTGGCAGTCTGGTTTTGCATTAGTGAAAGAGCTGGCAAATTTTGTGATGGGAGGTGTCCTGCTGTTATGAGTCCCTTGGTGAACAGTATTCTGCAAGGATTGTGCTGAGTGCTATCAGTCACACTTGGTTGACTTTTCCCCACTCTGTGCACTTAACTGCAGTTGGATCTTCCACGTAATGATGGAGAGAGAAAATGGCAATCTATGAGAATCCTCATTGCTGACATTCTGTTTGCAGCATCAATATTCTATTGCATTTCCTGTGAAATAGATTTTAAACATCAATAGCAATGTTCCCTTTTCCCCATAGTGAAAATTAATTGGTAATGTACATATCTTCTATTTCTTCTTTGAAGCTCTCAAAGCTTTCAGTTATTCACCTCGGGCAAAACAAGATGCTTTTTATGCGCTTTCCCACCAGAACATTCTTCTTCTAAGGAAGTTTTCATATACTATTTTTTAAAACTGTAAATTCAATTAAATAAATTTAAGAATTGTGATAGTCCTTTCTTCTTTTAAGGAAGTTTTCATATGCTATTTTTTAAAACTGTAAATTCAATTAAATAAATTTAAGAATTGTGACAGTCCGTTCCTCTTTTAAGGAAGTTTTCATATGCTATTTTTAAAAACTATCAATTCAATTAAATAAATTTAAGATAAATAAATTTAAGAATTGTGACAGTCCGAATAAAAAGCTAAGAAGTAATTTTCTTGGTAAAATACAGCAATAATTTGCCTCTTTTCAGAGAATTTTCTCCACTTTATCCTATAACCATATAATTTCACAAGGTGGTTTCTTATCTAAATAGTAACCTGGATTAATCTGGTTTTCTTTTGTTGTTTTGTTTTGTGATCAAGTCCCAAATAGTGTTGGGTGAACCGAACTCTCACAATTTGGGTCCGTGCGGATTTCGCAGTGTTCGGCATGCTGAACACAAACCCAATGTTTTTTAAACTTTGGGCAAATTCGGGGTTGCATTCGGCATTCGGTTGCCTCGGCTGGCCAGGAAGTGACGTCTCCTTGATGTCAAAGCCCCGCCCCTGGAATCCCATCTTGGGGAGGCTGGGGGAGTGGGGGCAGTGGCAGGCAGAGGGGAATCCCCCTTTGACGTCGGAAGGAGGATGGGTGCGCGCAGTGTGTGGGGGGAGTGTTTCTCTGTTGGGAAAGTAAGACAGTGGCAAGTTTCTCGGTGCGTTAAAGCCGCCACTGTGGTGATCCCCGCTGGGGCTTTGACGTCACGGAAACATAACTTCCTGGCTTTTGGTGTGGAGGCTGGGGGAGTGGGGGTGGGGAATTCCCCACATTATTCCTCACACAAAAATTAGTTTGGCATTCTCTTTTTGAAGAGTTACTGTCCTTATGTCTGATGTTTGATTGGTTTGGCACAAAAATAATGCCCAAGAAGGAACTGAGTTCCAAGAAGAGAATATATGTAGTTCAGGGTTAAACTCTGACATTCTTGGTGCTCTTGACTTGGTTATTTGTTTGCAGATTTTTTTTTACACAACTAGGTAACCTCAACAGTAGAAGTTAGTATGGGGTTTATCCCCTCTTTATGTATAACAACTTTGCACTGCCTGTTTTGGTAAGTGAGTGGTTTTCTCCTTGGTAGTTCCTTGATTAAGGTATGGTTTTTTGCTTGATTGTTTGCTTTGTGTTGATCCCTGCTTATCTGGGCTGCTGGAGAGGATATATTCAGTCTGGGATTTGATCCTGATAGGCCCAAGGTTGACTTAGCCTTCAGTCCTTCCAAGGTTGGCAAAATGAGGACATAGATTGTTGGGGGCCATATGCTGACATTGTAAATCACTCGGAGCATGCTGGAAGGCAGAGTCTAAATGTTATTGCTATTCCCTTCCTTCTTAGCTTTTTTATTATACACACACACACACACACACACACACACACGTACCTAAGAATGCCTCTACTTATGAACTCTAGGAATGTCTAGGAATCTCCTGCGAGGAAACAGGGCCGGAAAAGGCAGGGAGAAGCCTCCTTGGGGCCTCTCTAGAAATCTCCTGGGAGGAAACAGGGCCTCCACCCTCCCTGTGGTTTCCCCAATCACACACATTATTTGCTTTTACATTGTTCAAGATTTTTTTGCCTCTTCTCACGAACCATTTTTCATTTACAAACCTGACCCTCCGAAACTGTAACCGGAAAAGGCAGGAAGAAGCTTCCATGGGGCCTCTCTAGGAATCTTCTGAGAGGAAACAGGGCTGAAAAAAGCAGGGAGAAGCCTCCGTGGGGCCTCTGTAGGACTCTCCTGAGAGGAAACAGGGCTGAAAAAGGCGGGGGAAAGCCTCTGTGGGGCCTCTCTAGGAATCTCCTGGGAGGAAACAGGGCCCGAAAAGGTGGGGAGAAGCCTCCGTGGAACCTCTCTAGGAATCTCCTGGGAGGAAATGGCCTCCACCCTCCCTGTGGTTTTCCCAATCGCACACATTATTTGCTTTTACATTGATTCCTATGGGAAAAATTGCTTCTTCTTACAAACTTTTCTACTTAAGAACCTGGTCCCGGAACGAGTTAAGTTCGTAAGTAGAGATACCACTGTATAGCATATTTTTGTTGATAATGAAAGGAAGGGATAGTATAGTATAGAACTATTTCAAGCTTATTATGCTCTCATCAACTAGCCATACCCTTACTCACCTCCTCTCAGCTTGTACTGAGCAGAGAGGCAAAAAGGAAGCAGTATGTTCCTCCCATATTTGGATATACCAGGGTGATTCAACAGAATATAACTCTGAAGTGTTCAATGAGAATATTTCATTCATTCAGATCTAGGATGTGTTATTTGAGTGTTCCTTTATTTTTTTTGAGCAGTATATGTGTGTATGAGTGTGTGTGTATGTGTGTGTGTATAATTTCTATGTTCTACTGGTGTCTATGTCTGAATGTCAAACTTTCAGGAATTCCCTAGCATTTTTGGTTTTAACTTTCAGGAATCCCCTAGCATTTTTGGTTTTAACTTTCAGGAATCCCCTAGCATTTTTGGTTTTAGCTTGGTCTTCTCCTGTCTACTCTACATATTGTCAATCAAAGATTCCTCAATATATAAACCAAACTGAAATATGTTGTCCATTAATGAAGTTTCTATACATTCTACTGCTTTTCTAATAAACATTTCTAATGTTTTAGAACAGGGGTGTCAAAACTGTGGCGCGTACTGACCAACCCAACTCAGAGTTTAGCAAAGGGGGGGAAAGTATTAATATATCACATGGTGACAACCTTATAACGCAAGTTTGACGCCCGGGTTTTAGAATGTGATCTAGAAAGTGATCTACAGAATTAGATACAAAACATTTGTTACATATTGAAAATGTGTTTAATTGGTGGAAAATACCAAAATAATAGCACACAAATAGGTGAACAAATGTACTCTTGTCAGTAATTGTTTAGAAATAATTCAAGTTTTTCTATTTACTTATGTACTTTATTTACTCATGTATTTATTTAACAAATTTGCCAGTTTTGTTACAAATTTGTCTTGCTCTGGAATCAGCAATTGAAAGACTGTTAATAATAATTTTTTTCTGTCCTCCTGAGCTGTGAAATACTTTCTCTCAGTTTTTATACATTTTGTGTTTGAAATGTTTTTCAGTTACCTTCAGCAATTGATTCATCAATGGTTATATAATATTTCTTGTTTTTTAAATTTTGTTTGCAATTAGGCTTATAAAGTTTGTTATAAAGCTAATATAAAGCAGTTGCTTAAAACTTTTTTAACCTCACTGTATGATTGGCAGCATGCACCAAGATTACCATTAAGCCATTAAGCTACTACTAAACTCATTAGATTTGTTAAAAAGTGACAAAAATGTTAGGTCAGACTAATCTTCAAGAAATGAAATGTGGTCACTGCCTCTTTAGGAAATCAGTGCTATTTTCAAAGGAATATCTGCTTACCTCTGCAGCACAAAATAATTGTGTGTGTGTATTTGTATAAGTACGCACTTTGCATTTCATTAAACCAACCATGTATAAAATAGATTAGCTTTTAATCAGCAATTTTTTAAAAAACATTTGGATAATCTTGTTATATAATAAAATATATAATAAAACATGGATTATTTGGAAGAAATCTGCAATTTCATCACCAACATTTGAATGGCCTATCAAGGACCAAAGAATGATTGCAGATTTCTTCCAAATAATCCATGTTTTATACTTATAAAGGAATTTTTGGAGAACATTTTGAGTTCCTGGTATTTTTCTTGGTAACATCAAGGCTATTTGAGGAATAGTAGCTCTTAGAAGAAACTATAGTTTGAATCAGAGGTGTCAAACTCATGGCATCATGTTGTCATCACGTGATGTATCACAACTCCCCCCCCTTCGCTAAACTGGGCATGGGTGTGGCCAGCACGTGATGTATCCATCCCATAGGCCACAAATTTCATATCCCTGGTTTAAATGCTCATTCTTTTGCACTACAGTTACCAGAACTGCCAGTCAGCATGGCTGAAGTTACATTAAAAACATCTGGATGGGTAGCAACTTAGAGAAACTATTATATTCTTGTAAATATGGAGAAATGTGAAAAAATTCTTCTCTAAGGA
Organism: Erythrolamprus reginae; assembly: GCF_031021105.1. Taxonomy (NCBI): domain Eukaryota; kingdom Metazoa; phylum Chordata; class Lepidosauria; order Squamata; family Dipsadidae; genus Erythrolamprus; species Erythrolamprus reginae. The sequence continues at coordinate 29,347,528 of NC_091953.1, read as the reverse complement.
TGAGCCTAAATGAGAACCTGTCATGTTTTACTCAAACAATTCCTAGATTGAAAAATGATAGCAGTAAAATTGAAATATTACCTTAGCACATGAGTACATGCATTACTGTAATATTACTCAAAGTTGCTTGGGTTGCTCATACATTTTTTTAAAGGCAGGAACTTGAATCCACTGATAACATTCATAGACTTTCATTAGTACTAATATATTGCATATTAAAGTTGAATACCAAATCTCAAAAGAGCAACATAATCAAACTTCATAGGGAGATTCAATCTGTTCTGGATCAGAAATGGAAGGCAAACACTCAAACTAAAATACAGCTCAGAAATATATTTCTATATTATATCAGCTCCTTATGCTTTTCAAATGGATCTGATATTAAAAGTGATCCTTAAAACACTCTTTGAGACATTGTTCAGCAGGTATTATATGTATTAGTCTATGTATGTATGTCAGAAGAGAAGGATTTAGGGGTAGTGATTTCTGACAGTCTCAAAATGGGTGAGCAGTGCGGTCAGGCGGTAGGAAAAGCAAGTAGGATGCTTGGCTGCACAGCTAGAGGTATAACAAGCAGGAAGAGGGAGATTGTGATCCCACTATATAGAGCGCTGGTGAGACCACATTTGGAATACTGTGTTCAGTTCTGTAGACCTCACCTACAAAAAGATATTGACAAAATTGAATGGGTCCAAAGACGGGCTACAAAAATGGTGGAAGGTCTTAAGCATAAAACGTATCAGGAAAGACTTAATGAACTCAATCTGTATAGTCTGGAGGATAGAAGGAAAAGGGGGGACATGATTGAAACATTTAAATATGTCAGAGGGTTAAATAAGGTTCAGGAGGGAAGTGTTTTTAATAGGAAAGTGAACACAAGAACAAGGGGGCACAATCTGAAGTTAGTTGGGGGAAAGATCAAAAGCAACGTGAGAAAATATTATTTTACTGAAAGAGTAGTAGATCCTTGGAACAAACTTCCAGCAGACGTGGTTGGTAAATCCACAGTAACTGAATTTAAACATGCCTGGGATAAACATAGATCCATCCTAAGATAAAATACAAAAATAGTATAAGGGCAGACTAGATGGATCATGAGGGTTTTTTCTGCTGTCAGCCTTCTATGTTTCTATGTATGTATGTATGCATGCATGCATGCATGCATATTGAATATATACATATATTGAGTACTTGAATCTAATTAATTTTGTTTTTCCCACATGGGAAGAGATTTTAACCTGCTGTGGTCAGGGTTTTATCCACTTCCTTCCTGCAAATGAATAATAAATGAGTTATGGCTTGATGATTAATGGTTCAAGATGAAATCAGAAGCTCAATGTAACATGGATAATATGCATTTGCCGTCTCCATGGAAACAACTACTTGTCAAGATACTCTGAGTTAATGTTTTAGCAAGAAAATAACCGGTTGCTGAGTCTTCGTGTTTGATAAAATAAAGTTGGGGTGTCATTATTAAATACTATTGGAAATAATAACAACAATAATAACAATAATAACATACAACAACAAAGTTGGAAGGGACCTAGGAGGTCTTCTAGTCCAACCTCTTGCTTAGGCAGGAAACCCTACACCACTTCAGACAAATGGTTATCCCACATCATGTTAAAAAATTCCAGTATTGGAGCATTCCGAGTCTACGGAGAGGGGCGGCATACAAATCTAATAAATAAATAAATTCACAACTTCTGGAGGCAAGTTGTTCCACTGATCAACCGTTCTGACCCTCAGGAAATTTCTCCTTAGTTCTAAGTTACTTCTCTCCTTATTTAGTTTCCACCCATTTATTCTTGTTCTACCATCAGGTCCTTTGGAGAATAGGTTTAGTCATATTACTTCAAACTCCCCCCCCCCTTCTCCTTCTTCTTGTGGCAACCCCTGAGATACTGGAACTCTGCTATCATGTTTTTCCTAGTCCTTCTTTTCATTAAACTAGCCATACCCAATTCCTGCAACCATTTTTCATATGTTTTAGCCTCCAGTCCCCTAATCATCTTTGTTGCTCTTCTCTGCACTCTTTCTAGAATCTCAACATCCTTTTTGCATTGTGGTGATCAAAACTGAAGTATCCCAAGTGTGGCCTTACCAAGGCATTATAAAGTGGTATTAACACATCACGTGATCTTGACTCTGTTCCTCTATTAATGCAGCCTAGAATTGTGTTGGCTTTTTGGACATCTGCTGCACAGTGCTGGCTCATATTTAAATGGTTGTCCACTATGACTCCAAGGTACCTGTCACAGTTACTACTGTTGAGCAAGGTACCACATATACCATACCTGCGTGTTTTGTTTTCCTCGCCTAAATGTAGACCCTTACTTTTTTCACCTTTTTTGGGAGGGAAAAAAGTTTGAAGTAATATGACTAAAAGCACAAATTCAGCCATTGTTTTCTATATTGACCTGTGGTTTCTAATTGCCTTTTAACTGGCTGTTAAATTAGTTAAAAGGCAAGTAGACAAACTGAAGGATGCAATACTATACAGTATATTAGTAGTAGATTTAACTTACCTTCGCTCACTGGTTCGGAACTGTGAACACGCAGATCATCTGTGATGAGTTCCAGTAGCAACCCAACACTGTTGTGCATGTGTATTTGCACGCTCAAATACTATACTGTACACATGACGTGCCTGCTTTGAAATCATTAAAAGCAACTGCTTAATTTTTGCCTAGTTGCTTGGAGTTACATGCACCCCCCCCCCCTGAATTCTATGCGTTGAAAGCAAAATCAAAATAATTGAAATTGTTTTCAGTAGTGAATAAATATAATATTTTAACAAATATTTTAATGATTTATAAGCAGCCATTAATTTATAAGGCACTCACTTGAGAAATGTATACTGCACACACTTTTGAGTACATATAGTTTGCTCATTGGTGGATGTTTTATTAGGTTGCATCGCCACCTTGTGGAAAAGTAGAATATTACAAAGGACAAATAGCCTTTAATAACTAAAAACAAATGACCAAGAAAAAAAATTATGCAGTCAAATAGTATAGTAATAGAAGAACATAAGTACAATGGTACCTCTACTTACGAACTTAATTCGTTCCGTGACAAGGTTCTTAAGTAGAAAAGATTGTAAGAGGAAGCAACCCTACCTTTTCTGGTTACAGTTTCAGAGGCTCGGGTTTGTAAGTGGAAAATGGTTCTTGAGAAGAGGCAAAAAAATCTTGAACACCCAATTCTTATCTAGAAAAGTTCATAAGTAGAGGCGTTCTTAGATAGAGGTACCACTGTGTTAGAAATACAGTTTAGTATATTCGAAAATACAGTTATGGCTGTGATGAAGCAGAGTATAAGAAAATATATTGACAAAGCTTGAAGAGTGAAATACACTGAAATCTGTAAAGCTAATAAAAGTATTTATTTACCAGAATGTAAGTTGGTGAAGTTCCTCATGCTATCATACCAAAACACGAATTTCTAAAATTTTCAGTAAAAATTTTCAGGCAAAATCTGTACTTATCATACAGAGCTTCTAAGTTTCCATTTTCTGAACTGTTTAAGGAATGTGTGAACGATCTGGTTCTGCTTATAGAAAAAAGTTACTCTGGTATATTGAGAAATTAAATTATTCATTTTTAATGCTTTGTTTTAATGTTTCTGCTACTAGGTTAACAAACATTTGGGTATCCCTCGGTACCTGAAATGAAACCTTCCCCAAAAGTAATATATTAAAGGATAGGTTTTCTTTATATATATATTTATTGGGTATTTTCAAGTCATTGTTGAGTAATAGTGCAATTATAACCTTGTCCAATTTAGGCAGTAAAATTAAAGACGCAAAGTGTGGTATGCAGCCTTTAATAACTTTAAAGAAATATGATTATTGTAAGAACTCCTCACCATAAGATTACATTTTCAAAGCATATGACAAACAAATTGCAAAATTGCTTTAAAATAAATTGCTTCAGACACATAACCTTTCTTTCTTTCTTTCTTTCTTTCTTTCTTTCTTTGTTGGATTTATATGCCACCCCTCTCCGAGGACTTGGGGCAGTTTACAACATATCAAGAAAAACAATATACAATATAAATACCTAAAGTCCAATTAATTTAACTAATTACTCTAAAAGCCCCAATAACATTTTAAAACCACTCATTCCCCTTCAAACAACAGACATACCTTACACTCATTGGCCAGGGGGCTTGGGTCTGATAGTCCCAAGCCTGGTGGCATGGATGAGTCTTCAGATTCTTATGGAAGGCGAGGAGGGTGGGAGCAGTACGAATCTCTGGGGGGAGCTGATTCCAGAGGGCCGAGGCCCCCACAGAGAAGACTGTTCCCCTAGGTCCTGCCTAACGACATTGTCTAGTTCAGTGTTTCCCAACCTTGGCAACTTGAAAGATATCTGGACTTCAACTCCCAGAATTCCCCAGCCAACATTCACTGCTGGGGAATTCTGGGAGTTGAAGTCCAAATATCTTCAAGTTGCCAAAGTTGGGAAACACTGGTCTAGTTAATGGGATCTGGAGAAGGCCGACTCTGTGGGACGTAACCGGTCTCTGGGACTTATGCGGCAGGAGGCGGTCCTGCAAGTAATCTGGTCCAATGCCATGTTTATAAGTCATAACCAACAGTTTGAATTGTGCCCGGAAACCAATTGGTAGCCAATATGAAGAGTGCTGGAGAAACATGGGCATGCCTTGGAAGCTGCATTCTGCACAATTTTCACTTTACAAACACTCTTCAAAGGTAACCTCATGTAGAGAGCATTGCAGTAGTCAATTTTAAGCATTGATTGTTCACTATTCTGACTTTCAGGAGTAAACTGAACCTGGGAAAAAAATTAAAAGAATAATATTTATTTATTTATTTATTTATCTATTTAATTATTTATCTATATTTATTTATTTATTTATTTATCTAGTTAGTTTGTTACTTTGTTACTTTGTTACTTAGTCCAATACACAATAATACACAATATTATAGTGGAAATACTGTAGAAGAATAGAGGAGAAAATATAGGAATAGAATATATCAATGAGATAATAGAAGAAAAGATATAGAGATAGGAGAGATGAGATATGAGATATGGGGTAGACAATAGGACAGGAGACGGGAGGCACGGTAGTGCGCTTATGCACGTCTGTTCTTAAGAATCTGTAGAGGTCAACTGTGGATAGTCTAAGAGTAAAATGCTGGAGGTTAGGGGATGACACCACAGAGTCCGGTATGAGTTCCACGCTTCAACAACTCGATTACTAAAGTCATATTTTTTACAGTCAAGTTTGGACCGGTTAATATTAAGCTTGAATCTGTTGTGTGCTCTTGTGTTGTTGTAGTTGAAGCTGTAGTCAAAGTAGTCTTTGATAGGCAAGACATTGTAGCATATGATCTTGTGTGCAATACTTAGATCATGTTTAAGGCATGTTAAACATTTTAAATGTTTAACATGCTTTAAACATGTTAAACATTTTAAATGTTTAACATGCTTTAAACATGTTAAACATTTATAGCAGCTAAACTTCTGTTTTTAAACAGAAGGAGCTACAATACTGTTTGCAAGCACAGTCTCACAGATTGTAGATCAGATACAGATGTATTTGTATTTTGAATAAATTATTCCCTTCTAATATTTATAAATCTCTTGGAAATATAAAATCAATTCATCTTTACAACTAGTCGATTTTAGGTGATGAAACAGATGGGCCCCATGTTCTAATTTTATTATGTGCTATTATATGAATGGAAGTACTTTTATTAACACATTGTGGAGAAATATTGATTTGAATAGTTTTAGTTTTTTAATCAGTACTGTATAGGGGCCTGGCCACCAAATGGCAGTCTTGCTCTGCTCTTAAAAGCAAAGCTGAGTGTAAATCTGGCAGAGGATAAAACATGGAAATGGAAGAAAATGTTAATGTCTCCAATTCAGTAACATTAGCAGTGCACTATCTTATAGTGCTCTGTGCTGTTATAACAAATGTATTCTAGAACAGATTGTGTTGAAATATCATCTCCTAGCAATGTGGTATTTTGTTCTTACTTCCATTTTTATTGTTTAGGTGTGTGAAATCTCAGCCACACGGCCATATGTTGATGAATTGCCAGGTTGCCTCTTAAATTACAATAAAATGAGCATTCTTTAAAGCAGTGTTTTTCAACAAGTGTGCCGTGGCACACTAGTGTGCCGCGAGACATGGTCAAGTGTGCCGTGAAGCTCAGAGAAAGAAAAAAAGAGAAAGAGAAAGAGAGAAAGAAAGAAAGAGCAAGAGAGAAAGAAAACAAGAGAGAAAGCAAGCAAGAGAGAGAAAGAAAGCAAGAGAGAAAGAGAACAAGAGAGAAAGAAAGCAAGAGAGAGCAAGAAAGAAAGAAAGAGAAAGAAAGAAAGAGAGAAAGAAAGCAAGAGAGAGAGCAAGAAAGAAAGAAAGAGAGAGAAAGAAAGCACGAGAGAAAGCAAGCAAGAGAGAGAGCAAGAAAGAAAGAAAGAGAGAGAGAGAGGGAGGGAAGGTGGGAGAGAGAAAGACATAGAGGGAGGTAGGGAGGGAGAGAGAAAGAGCAAAAAAGAGGAAAGAAGGAAGAAAGAAAAAAGAGGAAGGGAGAGAAAGAGGGAGAGAGAAATAGAGCAAAAGGGAGGAAGAGAGAGAATTTTTTTGTCCAAGCTTTTTTTAGCGCCCCCCCCCCCGCCAACTGTGCCCCGTGGTTTTGTAAATGTAAAAAATGTGCCGCGACTCAAAAAAGGTTGAAAATCACTGCTTTAAAGCATCAGGACTGGTTTTAGTTTTGCCATAATGCAGAGGAACTTCATGATGGACACGAACAAATGACTCACTAAAGGGAAGAAGTGTTGGTGACCTATTTGTTAAAGTTTTACAACAATGATTTGCTGTTTCAGTAACAACAGTACGAAGAGCATAAGATAGATTTGTGGGCCGAACCCATAATCTCTTACTTTTGTTAACAGCCCCTTTACTGAGTTCATTTTGATTGCAAGCACTTTGTGGAACATCATTGAAGGCAGATGTCTAGTGGAAGGTTTTACTAGATTTTACATCTACTAGAATTACAAACTTCTACCAGAATTATAACAATATTAAGTGGGAGTGGTGTTCCAATTGAGAAACTATTGAAATCTGAAGTTTTCTTAAAAATCAGCTGAAGCCGCTTAGAAAGATAGAATCGAAGGATTGGGAGGGACTGTGGGTGTGGCTTATTTTGTGGGTGTGGTTTAATGGTCATGTGACTGGGTAGCAGGGGCTTACAGGCCATGTGACCAGGTGAGAGTGGCTTGAACGATCATCATACCCACTAAAACTCTCATTGTGTATTGGACAAAATAAATAAAGAAATAAAATAAATAAATAATCGAACCTCGAGGTGATAACAAATAACCATATTTCCAGAAGAAGAATTACCATATTCTTCTGGATCATGCCCTATTCTTTTCCAGGGTAATTGGCAACTCTAAACCTTTTTTTAAAAAATGAAGTGATACTTGTTATTACCTTCCCAAAATAACAAAGTGGTTATTTACCATGTCAAATGAGATGAATAAAAACACAGGGACATGAAATAAGATTTTGCCACTTGTTTTAAATTAAATTAATAAATTATTTACAGCAAGGAATGAGTACAGAGTAAAACAGTGATGGCGAACCTATGGCATGGGTGCCACAGGTGGCACGTGGAGACATATTTGCTGGCACGTGAAACGTTGCCCTAGTTCAGCTCCAAAATGCATATTTGTGCTGGCCAGTTGATTTTTGGCTTACAAAGAGGCTCTGGAAGGGTGTTTTTTGGCTTCCAGAGAGCCTCTAGGGGATGGGGGAGGGAGTTTTTACCCTCCCCAGGCTCCAGAGAAGCCTTGGAGCCCTGGAGCCTGGGGAGGGTGAAACACAAGCCTACTGGGCCTACCAGACATTGGGAAACAGGTCATTTCCAGCCTATAGAGGCCTCTGGGGTAGGAAGCTGTTTTCGCCCTCCCCAGGCATTGAATTATGGGTGTGGGTACCCATGCATGCGCAATAGCGTGCTCGCATGCTCTTTCGGCACCCAAGGAAAAAACGGTTCGCCATCACTGGCGTAGAACACAAGTGAAAAGCCACATCTCCTGAACCTCTATTCTCCTAATGCTTTATTACAACATGTGCATGGAGCATGCAAACTCTTGTATAGTTTCATGTTTTGCCTGGGCTTGTTTTAGCCAGGAATCAAATTTAAGCTGAGTTTATCGTATAAACGAAGCAACAATGTCAATGTGATTTCTAGGATCCAGGGATGGTTTTCACTTACCTTCCCTATTGGTTTGCAAATGTGAGCACATAGGGCCACCCACTCATGCGCTTTGCTTGCACGTGAGCCATCTGTGCATGTGTCCAGGCTCAAAAATATGCACAAATAGAATAGCATAGCGCCGGGTGGGTGGGCGGAGCCACCCGCAATTTCCACTACTGGTTCAGGTGAACCGGGCAGAATCAGCTGAATACCACCTCTGCTAGGATCCAATCCGATTTAATTGACATCTACTACAATTGCTGTATGGTTTTTCAGCTAAAATGGAGCCTCTTACTCATTTACACAGGATGCCCTTGTTAAAAAAAACAACTCAGTTGTCCCAACCTTTAAAAACAGGATTTTAAAAAGATTTTTGCTTAACTGAAGAAAAAAAAACCCCTTGGAGCTTAATGATGTGAATATCACCATGGAGATTACTCCCTCCCCCCCCATTTTTTTCCTGCAATTGTTTCTTTTAAAGGACATTCCCTGGGTTTTTCCTGTCCTTGCCTTGTGATTTGAAGAATAGAATAGAATGGAATTCTTTATTGGCCAAGTGTGATTGGACACACAAGGAATTTGTCTTGGTGTTTATTTATTTATTTATTTATTTATTGATTGATTGATTGATTGATTGATTGGATTTGTATGCTGCCTCTCTCCGGAGACTCGGAGCGGCTAACAGCAACAATAAAACAGTGTACAATAGTAATCTAATATTAAAAATGATTAAAAACCCATTAATATAAAAACCAAACATATATACATATATACCATGCATAGAATTGTAAAGGCCTAGGGGTAAAGAGGATCTCAATTCCCCCATGCCTGACGGCAGAGGTGGGTTTTAAGTAGCTTACGAAAGGCAAGGAGGGTGGGGGCAATTCTAATCTCTGGGGGGAGTTGGTTCCAGAGGGCTGGGGCCGCCACAGAGAAGGCTCTTCCCCTGGGTCCCGCCTAGCGACATTGTTTAGTTGACGGGACCTGGAGAAGATCCACTCTGTGGGACCTAACTGGTCACTGGGATTCGTGCAGAATCTCTTATGCTCTCAGACACATAAATTAAGAAGAGAAGGTATGATTTATCTGTGGCAAATGCATTTCATAGTTTTTCTGTAGCAACACACTTGTGTAATGACTAAGTGAAGTGGTGTGTGTGAAAAAAAGACTTTGAGTCAAACACAACCGGGAGGCAATGTGTGATCTAGTTAATTTGAGAGAATGAGTCACTTCAGCTGTCTTGGTAATTTTGAGAGATAATATATAACTGATCTCTTCCTGGACATATGGTGCAACTTTAGAAGAATTGTTATGATTACAAGTGCTTTAGGGTTTTTTAAAAAAAATATTTTAATTGTTTAGATTTAAGCTGTTTCACATGAGTTCCTTTTGTGAAAACAAATATCTGGCTTTCTTTGGTGAAATACATCAAACACTGCAAAGAACAAATTCTGGATATTGAAATCATTGAGTGGATGCTATGATCTTTCTGCAGAATGATTTCAAGAACAAAATTATGGCTGAATTGAACACCATGTCAGCAAATAAATAGCAAAGATATATTAATATGGCTAAGGATTGCTGTCGGTATCCTTTCTATGTGCTGAGATTTTAAAACATAATTGACAGTCTCCAGAGTATGCGTGTATGTATTCCAGCTTTTTTATATATATATATATATATATATATATATATATATATATATATATATATATATATATATATATATATATATACACACACACACATGCTTGGGGAGGGCATATATATGTAGGATCACCCTGGTATATTGAAGGAACATCACAGTTCCTTTTTGCCTCGAGGCCCAACCCAGGGGCCATTTCAAGGCAGTTAATTGATTAATTTATTCATAGCCAACAATAGCCGAGCAAAAGCAATCACGTTTTTGCTGAATTTAAAAAATATATATACAGTGATCCCTCGATTTTCGCGATCTCGTTCTTCGCGAAATGCTATATTGCGATTTTTCCCACCTGATGACGTCACTCTCTTCCTTCCTTTCTCATCTTTCTTTCTCTCTCTCTTTCTCTATCTTGCTTCTTCCTCTCTCACACTCTCTTCCTCCCTCTCTCATCTCTTTCTTTCCTTCTCTCTCTTTCTCGATCTCTCCCCCTCTTGCTGGCGGGCGGCGGGCGGTGGGCGGGCGGCGGGCGGGCGGGCGGCGGGCGGCGGGTGGACGGGCGAGCGGGGGCATCAGCGAGGAAGACCCAGGGAAGGTTCCTTCGGCCGCCCAGCAGCTGATCTGCTTGGCAGCGCGGCAGCAGCGAGGAGCCGAATCGGGGTTTCCCCTTTGCGTGGGCGGCGGGGAAACCCCAATCTTCGTCTGCTTGCTGCTGCTGCGGCCGCCGAGCAGCTGATCTGCTCAGCAGCGCAGCAGCAGCGAGGAGCCGAATCGGGGTTTCCCCGCCGCCCACGCAAAGGGGAAACCCCGATCTTCGTCTGCTCGCTGCTGCTGCGCTGCCGAGCAGATCAGCTGCTGGGCGGCCGAAGGAACCTTCCCTGGGTCTTCCCCGCCGCCCATGCAAACTCCACCATCTGCGCATGCGCGGCCATGAAAAAAAGGGTGCGCATGCGCAGATGGTGTTTTTACTTCCGCAACCCTACATCGCAAAAAATCGATTATCGCGAGGGGTCTTGGAACGGAACCCTCGCGATAATCGAGGGATCACTGTATATCAGCAAAAACATGTGATATATACATATACATACATACGTACATACGTACATACATACATACATATATACACATATACACATACACACACACATACGTACATACATACATACATACATACATATATACACATATACACATACACACGTGTGTGTGTGTGTGTGTATGTATGTGTACATACATCCCCAAAATATGAACAAGCGGGATGATACCTCCTGCCTATCAGACATCTGGAAACCAGCCCTCATTAACAAACGACTCCCAGCCATAGAAACTGAAACCAGACTCAGAACACACATTGCAAAACAACCAAGTAGCCTGCAAGCTCCAACTACTCAGGATATCACCCCTAATCCACAATCATTAACTAATCAGCATACCTCAGTTACATCAATGACCCCAGGTGTTACCCCACTGACTCACCAGGAAGTTTCTACACAGCAGACAATTGCTGAGCCATCAAACCACACCCAGCCACCAGTATTTATAGAAGGAAGGCAGCTCAGGTCTCGCTGTGTTCGCCCTAGAACAAGGACAGAAGCACCAGCCTGAAGATGACGAGTGGGACCTCGTCGAAACATTGCCAGAAATTTCGAAATCCTACATGGGAAGAAACCCGAATATACCAAGACCGTCATACCCGTACCTGTGAAAATCTACGAAAACACACACACACACACACACACACACACACACACACACATATATATATATATATATGTACCCGTGAAAACATATATATATACCCGTACCCATCAAAATCTATGAAAACTATATTTACAGCAGCACGAAGCTTACAACTTCAGCCTGATGATGGTGAATGTGATTTCACCGAAACATCGCATAGACATGCAAAATATTACATGGGGCAAAACCTGAACTCAGAACAATATATATATATTTCATCTATCCCAGTGATGGCGAACCTATGGCATGGGTGTCACAGGTGGCACGCAAAGCCATATCTGCTGGCATGCCAGCTGTTACCCTAGATCAGCTCCAACGTGCATGTGTGTACGGGCCAGCTGATTTTTGGCTCATGTAGAGGCTCTAGGAGGGTATTTTTGGCTTCTCTGGGGAGATGGGGCAGGGTTTTTTTTACCCTTCCCCGGCTCCAGAGAAGCCTTTGGAGCCTGGGAAGGGTGAAACACAAGCCTACTAGGCCCACCAGAAGCTGGAAAACAAGCCGTTTCCGGCCTGCAAAGGGCCTCCGGGAGGGGCAGAGGAAGCTGTTTTTGCCCTCCCCAGGCATTGAATTATGGGTGTGGGCACTTGCGGATGCATAATAGTGCATACCCACGCACTTTTGGCTCCCAAGGAAAAAAAAGGTTCGCCATCACTGATACATCCCATTCACAAATATAAAAGCAAACACTGGATACAAGGAATGTATTCATTTGATCAATTGGATGCTATAATACAATGCCCCCCCCCCACCGGCACCAGGGACCGGCTCTGTGGAGAAAGGTTTTTTCTATAGACTGGAAGTGGGGTTTGATTTTGTGTGGTGCCTGCATCCTGTAGATGAGGCTTCAGTTGTTTGCGTGGACCAGTTGCCAGCATACAAATCCAATTAATAATAATAATAATAATAATAATAATAATAATAATAATAATAATAATAATGTGTCAGTCCACGACATTGGGAACTCCTGCTATAATACAACTGTGGGTAGAGTTCACAGTATTTAGTAGTTAAGAGTAGGTAATAACTATTCACTAGATCAGTGAAGAGCTACAAAATATTTTACTACCACACTGTGGGCGTGGCTTATTTTGTGGGTGTGGCTTCCAGCCATGTGACCTGGTGGGAGTGGTTTGACAATTATGTGACTGGGGGGGTGGCTTAAAGGTCATGTGACTGGCTTAAAGGTGGCCAACATGACGTCACTCACATCAAGGGTTTGGGTTAGGGTGCCTGGCCTATCCTCAACTCAAAGAGATACATTTTCCCTCTCTATTTACTATTACTGAGCATTCAAAATATACAGTAGTACCTTTAGATACGAGCTGCTCCACATGCAAGTATTCCAAGTTACAAGCCAAGACGCGAGCAAAATTTCTGTTCGACACCTGAGCTCAAATTCGCGATACGAGCCGAGCTTCCACTAGGTGGCGCAATAATTCCATGCTTCCAGTTATCTCGGCACGAAAAACAAAGTCTAAAGGCATTCGTTCAAGATACGAGTTGATTGACATACGAGCTCGGGTCTGGAACGAATTAGACTCGTATGTTGAGGTACCACTGTACTCTTTAATTCTATGTATATATGCCATATGTGTATATACGTATTACACACAGGCACACAAAAATATACATTATCTACTATATAAACTGTATGTGTATATAGACACACACACACATAGCTCTTCTTAAATTATACACATTGAACCTCATTTACTGTGATAGGAAAAACATACCCAGAGCCCTTACCTGACCAAAATTTTGCTACCGGTACTGCGTACCTGACCGTACCCGTAGGAGCCCATCACTGCACTAGACCCATGATGGCCTACCTATGGCACGCGTGCTACAGGTGGCATGCGTAGCCATATCAGAGGGCATGCGAGGCGTTGCCCTGTCAGCTCTAGCGTTCATCTGTATGCTAGCCAGCTGATTTTCAGCCTTGGGGAAAGTAATTTCGCCTTCTGGAGGCTTCAGGGAAGCTTCCCTTATGCCCCAGAGTGCAAAAAGCTGCCCAAACGGCAAACCGGAAGTTTGGAAAAATGGACTTCCAGTTTGCCCGTTGTGCTCTTTTGCACTCTAGAGGCTTCAGGAAGATTCCCCAAAGGCTGCGGAGTGCAAAAAAACAGCACAACGAGCAAAACAGAAGTCAGTTTTTCCGAACTTCTGGTTTGCCCATTTGGCCATTTTTTCACCGTCCCAGGCTTCAGTAAGGCCTGTGCGAATGCGCAGGGATAGGGGGAATTGTGTGCATGCATTGGGGGCAGTGTGAGGGATGCTCATGCATGGGGGAAGGGAATGGGTGTGGGCACATGCACGCATGCTTGCATACACACATCTTTTGGGCACGTGAACCAAAAAAGGTTCGCCATCACTGCACTAGACTTTGATTTCAGTTAGTGGATGATTGACTTGGCAGGTGCTTAGCCACTCTCATTTTGTTGATTGATTGATTGATTGATTGATTGATGATTGATTGATTGATTGATTGATTGGATTTGTATGCCACCCCTCTCCGGAGACTCGGGGCGGCTAACAGCAAAAACCAGACAACATGCAATAATAATCCAATACTAAAAACAATTAAAAACCCATTATTATAAAAACCAAACATACATACACATATACCATGCATAAAATTGTAAAGGCCTAGGGGGAAAGAGTATCTCAATTCCCCCATGCCTGGCGGCAGAGGTGGGTTTTAAGTAGCTTACGAAAGGCAAGGAGGGTGGGGGCAATTCTAATCTCTGGGGGGAGTTGGTTCCAGAGGGCCGGGGCCGCCACAGAGAAGGCTCTTCCCCTGGTCCCGCCAAGCGGCATTGTTTAGTTAATTTTACTTTAAAAATACATTCCTTATGAAACAAAATGGTAATTATTAGCACTTTGCTGCACTTTACCTTTGGCTCCAAAAATATTTTTGAAGAATTAGTCTGCCTTAAAACATCTTCTTTTATTGCTTGGAATCCTGCCACTTTCTTCATGAAGAGGTGAAACCTCCAGCTTCAGACTTTTCCAATGTAAACGAAGGGAAAGGGGATAGAGAAGAGTTTGGAGGTCTTGTGCAATAAAATATTTTAATGTAATATTTGGTGCATAGCATGTCTTGCAATAATTACATGATTTTCATATTGCAGGTGGTGTGCCTTCAGGATTTTTTTGGTGAGGAAGACATATTTATTGCATGTGGCCCTGAAAAATTTCGCTACCAGGATGACTTCTTGCTAGATGAAAGTGGTAAGGAAATATAATTGTTCATTATAATATAAGATAGCAATTTTATGACATTTCCCTATTATTTCCTTATGAACGATGATATAAAGTTCGTGGTGCTTTCTGCACTTGGTTGCTTGCTTGGAGATGTTTCATTACCAAAGTAGGTAATATCATCAGTGTTAGTGAGTAGGGCACGATTCGGGTCCGTACCGAATTTTGTGGTGTTCGGCATGCCGGACCCGAACCTGAATATTTTTTAAAATTCGTGATTTAGTTCAGGAGGAAGGCGAACACCGGGGAGCAGTCGGCCAGTTGGGAGGATGGGAGGGAGGCAGAAGAGGAACTGGGGAATCCCTCCCATGAAGAGATTACGGGGGTGGAGCTTTGACGTCACGTATACCGGCAGGTTGCTAAGGACGCCAAGGTGATCACTTCCTGGATTCCATGGCTGATGTCCATTTATGTGAGGAGGGGATGTGTTCTAGTCTAGCAAGCTACTCTGTATAAACAGGCAGCAGATGCTACACTCATTGGCATTAATTTGTATTGTATTGTATATTGTATTTATTATTAAATTTATTTTTTGCTTAAATTTATAATGCTACTCATCTCCCTTTCATGATTCTGCAAGCAAACTGCTAAACTCAGAGAGTGCCAAGGACTCCACAATTGAATTCTGAGCTACACATATTATTTTATTTTGGAATGGATAGAATTATATTAAGCCCTATTACTATAATTATGCTATGTTACTTTCAAAGTCCTTACCAATAGATATTAATTAAGTGAAGCCAGAAAGATTGTGTCAAAGACAATCATAGGGCTGATCCCAAGATTTTTGGTTCAAAAGTACACACCAGTCTTTTCCAGCCTGGATAGGTGCCAGATATGTGGACTTTAACTTCTACCTATTAAGGTAGCTAATGAGATTACTTTGTTGGGGGAGGAGTTTGGTTCAGAGACTTGAAATTTCAGCAAATCAAAAAATGTACAAGGTTCTTTACGATAGCTAAAAAATGAAGACAAAATTATTTAATGACATTGTTTAATAATGCCAGTTAGGATGACTGCTCTATTGTGGTTTCTATATTTACAGAGGGGGGTTAGAATCTATAACAGGAATACCTGCCATTGTGGAAGTAGGGTGTTGGACAATGTTATTTGATCAAGCTTTGCCAATATTACATCTTAAAAGTTTGTTTCAGGAGTGGGCTGCTGGGGGTCCGCAGGGGTTTGAGAGAATCTCTAGCTAAGATTCTATGCAGTTTGGAGAACCCCCAAATCGCACTCCTGTCTGGCCCTGCCCACCCCACCCCGCCAGTGAAGGGCCGCTTGTCTTCGGCACTGCCGGTGTACTCTCTGAGGTCATCGCAGGCGTGCACATGTCCATTGAGCACATGTGTACCCATCAGCATGATATTTGGCTTCTGCGCATGCGCAACAAGCAAATCTCACATGAGGATGTGTGTGCCAGTGAGATTTTTGCTATTTTTGCTGAGATTTTGGCTTCTGCGCATGTGGAAAAGAAAATATTGGCAAAAATCACTGAAATCTCGCTTGCACGAGCGTCTTCACACAAGATTTCACTTGCTGCACATGTGCAGAAGCCAAATGTCATGTGTTGCTGTGCGGGGGTGGATCAGGGATGTGCGGCTACATGCGCATCCCAGAATTTTCTATCGGGCTGGAGCACCTGACTGCACCAGCTGCTGGCCGCCACTGCACCCTGCCCTTCCCAGGAGTCTCCACATGGCCCATTTTGGATGCAGGTAAGTGCAGGGCATACTTCCCCGAGTCTTTGGAGAAGGTCGGCATACAAATAATAATAATAATAATAATAATAATAATAATAATAATAATAATAAATTGCACTCCTGTCTGGCCCTGCCCACCCCACCCCACCAGTGAAGAGCCGCTTGTGGCAAAGAACTGGTGGGATCATAATCCCGAAAAAGTGGTCGAAAATGAGCAAGCAAAACTACTGTGGGACTTCTGACTTCAGACTGACCGAATTCTGAAGCATAACACACCAGACATCCTGATTGTGGAGAAAAAGAAAGTATGGATCATCGACATCGCAATCCCAGGGGACAGCAGAATTGAGGAGAAGCAGCTAGAGAAATTAGTGAAATACGAAGATCTAAAAATCGAGCTGCAATGACTCTGGCATAAGCCAGTGAAAGTGGTCCCAGTGGTACTTGGCACGCTGGGCGCAGTGCCAAAGGATCTCAGCGGACATTTGAAAACCATTGGAATTGACAAAATCTCCATCTGTCAATTGCAAAAGGCCGCTTTACTGGGATTGGCAAACATAATTCGCCACTACATCACGCAGTCCTAGGAGCTTGAGAAGCGCCCGACTGGTGATGAAATACGAAATCCAACATAGTGATCTCATTTGCTGTGTTGTATTGAAATAATAATGATGATGATGATGGAGGCTTGGGGAGGAGAAAATGGTTGCTAGGAGGACCCCTGGAGCCTGGGGAGGCCGTTTTTCCCTTCCCGGACACTTGAGGAAAGCCTCTGCAGTCCAGGGAGGGCAAAAACACCTCTCCCAAGATGCAGAAGGCCAAATAGGCCATGCCCATCATGGCCACCCCTACCCAACAACCGGGCAGAGAACCCCTTGCTGAAATTTTTGAATCCCAACCTTGATTTGTTTATGTTATTAAAGGCAGCCTAGGAAGCAGATCCATAACTGTCACATTTGTATAACATACACACAACATTTATACCAAATTACCGTACAACAGACACACGCTGTTATTAAAAGAGATGAATAGTACCTGATTATTCTGAGACAGAGCTATCTGAATATCTCATGTCATCTTAATTTGCTATCTTGAGCCTAGTTTGCCTAGTGCCAACATTTCTTGGTATATTCTGACTGGCAGCTGTCACGTTGCCAGAAAAATCTTATTTCTTTTTCAGAATGTAATACATCAGAAGTGTCATGTTTAACCACCAGGCTTTTCTAACCTTGATTATTGAGGCAGAGAGGAAGAAGAAATAAGATCCATCTGTTGTGATTTATGGAACGTTGGTTAAATAGCTTTTTTGGGTTGTGTTTGGGAAGCTGGTTTGTTCACCACCTTGCATCAGGGGGAGGCACCTTCTTGGTGCAAAACCATCCTTAGGCATATGAAAAATACCCTACATTATTGATGATTTTAACAAGGGAGTCAGTTCTCAGATGTCAGAAACCTGTTATCCTGTACCAAATACAAGATGATTAATTAGTGCATTATCTTGCTGGTAACCAGGTCTGGCAAACAAGCCATTACATGAGTCACTGTATGGCAGTGTTTTTCAACCAGTATGTCGTGGCATACTAGTGTGCCATGAGACATGGTCAGGTGTGCCGCGAAGCTCAGGGAGAGAAAGAAAACAAGAGAAAGAGAAAGCAAGCGAGAAAGAGAGTGAGTGAGAAAGAAAGCAAGCGAGAAAGAACAAGAGAGAAAGAAAGAGAGAAAGAGAGAAAGAAAGAGAAAGAAAGTGAGAGAGAAAGAAAGCAAGAGAGAGGGAGAGAGAACAAGAGAGAAAGAAAGCAAGAGAGAAAGAGAGAAAGAAAGAAAGAGAGAGAGAAAGAAAGAAAGAAAGAGAGAGATAGTACAAGAGAGAAAGAAAGCAAGAGAGAAAGAGCAAGAGAGCAAGAGAGAGAGAAAGAAAGAGAAAGAGAGGGGGAAGGCGGGAGAAAGACATAGAGGGAGGGACGGAGGAAGAGAGAAAGAGCAAAAAAGAGAGGAAGGAAGGAAGAGAGAAAGAAAGAGGGATGGAGAGAGAAAAAAGAGGAAGGAAGCGAGAGAAAGAGGGAGGGAGAGAGAAATAGAGCGAAAGGAAGGAAGAGAGAGAGAGATAATTTTTTTGTCCAAACCTTTTTTAGCCGCTCCCCCCCCTCAATGAGCCCCAGGGTTTTGTAAAAGTAAAAAATGTGCTGCGGCTCAAAAAAGGTTGAAAATCACTGCAGTATGGGACTCTGAAGTGTTTCCCCCACCTTTTCAATATAAAGGCATGCCAAGGATGATATAGAGAATAAGAAGAAGACTGGGATCTACTTGGGTAGCTTTTAACTATTTTTGTTAAACTATTTTTGTTTCTGCATGGTATGTTTGTGTGTATGTCTAGTTTTTAAATAAGGGGTTTTAGATATTTTTAAATATTACATTGTTTTTTGTTATTGATTTGAGCCGCCCCGAGTCTGCAGAGAGGGGCGGCATACAAATCTAATAAATAATAATAATAATAATAATAATAATAATAATAATAATAATAATAAATAATAATAATTTTAATGATTATATATCAAGAGCAGTGAACTCAAAAACTTGACTAATTTAATTTGATAGTTGCCAAAGATGGTATCCAGATATAACTCAGGTCTAAGATGGGATGGTAATGTAAGGAATTATTCCAGTCTAAGGACACTTTTATTTTGTAACTAAAAGATTTTCAGGCTTTCAGCCAATTATCTTGAATTATCATCACATGCCAAACGAATAAATAAATAAATATTGATAACAAGAGTAAGAACTTTTGCCCCTTGGTGGAGCAACCCATAACTGTATATCCAGTTTCATGTGACACGTCATTTCATTTATTTAATTCTTTTCTAATACAGTGGAACCCCGACATAAGAGCTGCTCTACTTAAGAGCAACTCGAGATAAGAGCTGGGAGGGGAGAGATATTTTTGTTCTACTTACAAGCCCAAATTCGAGATACAAGCGCCAAGGAGCTGTCTCCTGAAGCCAAACGCTAACTTCCGCGTTCGGCTTCAGGAGACAGCTGCGAAGCGGCGCACGTGTTTTAAAAGGTTGCAGCCGGCCTGAGGGGCTCGGGGGGGGGGTGCTTGCAGCTTTCTTGCTCTTTTTCTTTCTCTCTTTTACCTTCCCTTCCTCTATTTCTTCTTTTCTTTCTCCTTCCCACCTTCTTCCCTCCCTCCCTCCCTCCCTTCACTCATTCCTCTCTTACTCTCCCCTTTCATAAGTTTCCTTGCTTCCTTCCTCTGTTCCTGTCCCTTCCCCCTTTCTTTCTTTCTTTCTTTCTTTCTTTCTTTCTTTCTTTCTTGCTTGCTTGCTTGCTTGCTTGCTTGCTTTCTTGCTCTTTTTCTTTCTCTCTTTTACCTTCCCTTCCTCTATTTCTTCTTTTCTTTCTCCTTCCCACCTTCTTCCCTCCCTCCCTTCACTCATTCCTCTCTTACTCTCCCCTTTCATAAGTTTCCTTGCTTCCTTCCTCTGTTCCTGTCCCTTCCCCCTTTCTTTCTTTCTTTCTTTCTTTCTTGCTCTTTTTCTTTCTCTCTTTTACCTTCCCTTCCTCTATTTCTTCTTTTCTTTCTCCTTCCCACCTTCTTCCCTCCCTCCCTTCACTCATTCCTCTCTTACTCTCCCCTTTCATAAGTTTCCTTGCTTCCTTCCTCTGTTCCTGTCCCTTCCCTCTTTCCTTCCTTCCTTCCCACCCTCCGTCCATTCATTCACCCATTCCTCTCTTGATCGCTTAAAGCCGGTCCCTGGTGCAAAAAGGGTTGGGGACCTCTGTCCTACAGGATTGGGTGGCAGAGAAGTTGAACATATGTAAATTTAAAAGTTTAAGAAAGTTTACAAGTTAAGTGAAAGAAACTTCATTATTCATTTATATGTACATGTACATTTCTTCATTAAAAACATGTCTTTCTGCATAATTTAGACTAACTTTGTGAGTTTTTTGAGGGCTGGAACCAATTAAAATTATTTACATTAATTCCTATGGGGAAAAGTCGTTCGAGATAAGAGCTGCTCGACTTAAGAGCCCAGGTCCGGAACGAATTAAACTCGTATCTCGAGGTACCACTGTACTGTAATCTTTGAGTTTTGAAGGATGAATTTACTTGACTAGTGAGACAAATTTTGTCAATCTAGCATCAGAAAAAAAGGGCTGGAGTATTCCTTCCCTCTTCTTACTTCAATTTAGGTACAGAATTTCACTTTGTGGATGCATTGAAGATTCTAAAATTGTAAAATTTGTCACAATGGGGTGCAGATTAATGAGAAAAAAATGAATTTTATCAACTGTAGAATCAGACTGCAGCATAACAAAATTGGCAAAAGTAAAGGGGGGGGTCAGAATACTTTCTGAATGCACTGTATATGTATTTTTGCAACAGCATGTCATTCACATTTAAACGCCTGGTGATTTGTTGCCAGCACTTTAATTACATGGCACAGTGAAGTTAGGTGAAATCAATTTCGTAGTGTATTGTCTGACAATGTTTTTTCAGAGTCTTAGATGAAGATTTTTTCCCCAGTCCTTTCTAGAGAAGTTGGCAATTGAAGTCTACACTTTTTGCATGGAAAGTACCGTAGATGCAGTAACAGAATTTAGATTGCACCATGACTCAATGCTTAATCATTCATATTTGTTATCTTATTTCCTATGACTAAAATCTTTCTAATTTCTCTGGAGAACGCAGAGCCCAAACAAATCACATATGGGGATATTGTTCTGTGATTGCATTTACTGAACTTCCATTTTATTCTTCACTGAATCTGAAGTTTCAGATCTGCCTCTGTTCTTTAGTTTGAAAAGGAGACAATAGAAGTCTTATCACTAAATGAATTAAAATTACGCCTGAATGAGTTTTTGTGTTAAACAACAATTGATATCCTCCTATCTTTCTTGCTTAGGCTTAATTCTAAAGCTCTGGATGACAACAGCTTTTTCTTCAAAAATGTCCAGTCATTTTTCTACAATGGCAATATCTTTTTGACAATAACTTTAATTATTCAAAATCCATTTTTTTCTTTAATGACAGTATCTTTTGGACAGAAAACTTTAATTATTCAAAATCCATAATTCATTAGCTTTTAGAAAGTGCAAAACTTTCCTGGAGGCATTTGAGGATAATATATTCCTTCTTAATATTCATTAACTGCTTTTTAAATGGTGAAAGATCTTTTGAAAAAAGCAAAACAAAAGGTACAATACAGCAGCTGAGAAGACGTACAAAAGCCTTGCTGGAAAACTGATCCAAAACCAATTAATACTGAAATTGATTAATAACCTAAAATAAAATGAATAAAAATGTATACAGCTAGGAGTTACTTGGAGACTAGGATTGAAATAAAGAGTTGGGAGAATTCAAGCTTTATTTTCCAGAGAGAATATGTAATAAATCTAAAGTGCTGCCTTATGGAACTTGGCTTGACTTTCTGAATACCATGAAGGGCGTTTAAATAATTAATTGTGAAGTGCGGTTGGCAAATCTTCCCAAAACTGATGCTCTTCAGATGGGATGGACTCATGGAATGCTTTAGCTAGCTTGATTCTGCATTCCTACTTCAGAAGAATAATTATACTACGGGGTGCTAACAGCAATATTCAGCAGAGCAAAATTTCAAAATATGCTTTTACCTCTAGTATATTCAAAATGATAACTAAAAATATAGATTTACAGCACTGGAAGTCTGGAAATCAAACCGCTCCTAATTATGGGGTGGCGCAGTGGGTGGAATGTAGTATTGGAGGCTATTTTTTCTGACTGCCAACAATTCTATCCAAGTCAACTCAGCCTTCTACCCTTCACAAAATACAAAAAATCACAAATTTTATTTATTCTATTTTATTTATTCATTTGTCCAATACACAAATACATAGGAAGAAAAATAGACATGTAGTAATATATATATAAGGGTAAAAGTGAACTTAGAGGAGGGAATATATGAAAGAAGGAGAATATATATGATAAGTGAGAGAAAGGAAAGACAATTGGACAGGGGACGAAAGGCACACCAGTGCACTTATGTTCGCCCCTTACTGGTCTCTTAGGAACCTGGAGAGGTCAATCGTGGAGAGTTTAATAAGGGACAAATGTTGGGGGTTAGGGGTTGACACAATTGAGTCTGGTAATGAGTTCCACGCTTCGATAACTCGATTGTTGAAATCATATTTTTTACAGTCAAGTTTGGAGCGGTTCGTATTAAGTTTGAATCTGTTGCGTGCTCTTGTGTTGTTGCGGTTGAAGCTGAAGTAGTCATTGACCGGTCGGACGTTGCAGCATATGATCTTGTGGGCAATACTTAAATCGTGTTTTAGGCGATGTAGTTCTAGGCTTTCTAGGCCCAGGATTGTTAGTCTATTTTCGTAGGATATTCTGTTTCGAGTGGAGGAGTGAAGGACTCTTCTGGTGAAATATCTTTGGACATTTTCAAGGGTGTTGATGTCTGAGATGTGGTATGGGTTCCAGACAGATGAGCAGTAGTCTAGGATGGGTCTGGCAAAAGTTTTGTAGGCTCATGTGAGTAGTGTGAGATTGCCTGAGCAGAAGCTGCGTAGGATCAGGTTAACAACTCTAGAAGCTTTTTTGGCGATATTGTTGCAGTGGAATGAATGAAATGAATACAATTTTAAAGAAGTAGGAAGACATAACCAAATTTCAGCAACTGCTGTGGTCAGAAAGGAACCCCACATATAGAAACAGTGTTCAAATCTACTTTTGTTCCATTTTACTTCCCACCTTATGTAACAGACCACTGGCCTCCTCCTTTCAGCACGATCTCCACCTGCTTCTTGTTAGTCAAATTGCCAAATTTACAATCATGTTGATTTTCATTATTTGTGTGAGAAGGCAATGAAATCCTCACCCCTAGACAATGGGGTCAAGGACAGCAGCACCTGGAAATACTCAAACCACCCAAGATGTAAAAGATAGATAACAAAAAAAACCCAAAGAACACCCCCCCACACACACATACATTTCCCTGGACTTGAGATAACAAGCAAAAGTGACCAAACTCTGCCCAAAATTGGTTGTGGAAGCCAATCTGTTTCAATCGCATGGGGGAATAAATAAAATGCTCTAGGGGGGGTAAATGTTAAGTTTCCAAACCATCCAGTCTTACCGAACTTTTGCTAGGAAACAGTCCTACTATGCCCACCCTTTGAATTTCCCAAAATGTCATAGCATCAAGGTCTTCAACTATCCTTAATAGAAACACTTAAAAACCAGAATAGCAGATATACTAGTACTGCTTGTTGTTAGTAGTGAATTGTTTCAGATAAGAGGAATGTGGGAATTGACAATCTAATAGACTGTGATTTTTATCTAGAATTCTACTAGTGCTGATTTTTTTGCTACTAGCTTGTTAATCAGTCTTGATGAATTTGCCTCTATCTGCTATTGACCTATCCTAATTTGTTGATTATTCTCTTGAGTTCCCTTTCCAAATTAGTCCTGAAAGTATTTATTTATTGTTAGAGTTGAAAGGGACCATGAAGGCCATCGAGTTCAACCCCCTGCCCAAGCAGGAACCCCAGGGCAGCCATCAGGAATTTTGGGGCCCCATACAGCCTAAGTGTCTGGGGCCCCCCCGTGCCATTTTAAAACTACTTTTTAAAAGTTTTTAAGATGTTAGATAATCATCTGAAAATAGCTGTAAATAAAACCCGATGTTCCCAGAATTAACTTTATTCATAAGATTATGATAGCAACAACTTGACCTTAGTTTTACTGGAACTATAGAATAATCATATAATAACCGCTGATGTTACAGGCCGTATAACTATATAAAGAAGGAACTGTGAGGATAACAGTTCAAAAGGGACGGGGGTGGTGTTTGTTATGTTGTGTTGTTTTGTTGCTTGTCTTATAAAATGCAAATACAAAATTTAAACAAACAAATAAGTATATTGTAAAATGATAGATTATGTACTATCTTATTTTTTTAATGTTTACATAATAACTACTTCTTTTAAAAAAATCATCTGTCTGAAGTAGTGTAGGATTCCTGTCTAAGCAGGGGGTTGGACTAGAAGACCTCCAAGGTGCCTTCCCACTGTTATTCTATTCTAATTATCCAGGGGGTTGTGTAGTTATCAGTGGTATTAAAATAGGAGCTGTTAAAAAAAAACCAAATACAATTTCATATTGCTTCACATCTCAATATCCTTTTCGATCTAGTTTTTACGCCCATCGGTGAACGCAGGTCTGAACGAGCCCGTGGTATCCAAGTTAATTTCAAAGTACACTGCTCAAAAAAAAGTGAAGGGAACACTTAAACAACACAATATAAACTCCAAGTTGTCAATCAGTGTTGCTTCCTAAGTGGACAGTTTGATTTCACAGAAGTTTGATTTACTTGGAGTTATATTGTGTTGTTTAAGTGTTTCCTTTATTTTTTTGAACAGTGTAGATCAGGGGTCCCCAAACTTTTTACACAGGGGGCCAGTTCACTGTCCCTCAGACTGTTGGAGGGCCGGACTATTAAAAAAATGTGTGAACAAATCTCTATGCACACTGCACATACCTTATTTAAAGTAAAAAACAAAATGGGAACAAATACAATATTTAATATTTATTCTTCCTCTTTCTCTCTCTCTCCCTTTCTCTCTGTCCTTCTGTCTTTCTAATTCTCTCTCTCTCTTTCTCTGTCCTCTCTTTCTCTTTCTTTCTTTCTTTCTTTCTTTCTTTCTTTCTCTCTTTCTTTATCTCTCTTCTCTCTTTCACTCACTCTTTGTATCTCTCCCTCTTTCTCTCTCCCTCTCTCTGTCTCCTGCTTTCTCTCTCTCTCTCCCTTTCTATCTCTCTTCTTCCTTTCTCTCTCCCTCTCTATCTTTCCCTTTCTCTCCCCCCTCTCTCTTTCTTTCTCTCTCTCTTCTCTTTCTTTCTCTCTGTCCCTCTCTTTCTTTCTCTCTGTCCCTCTTTCTTTCACTCTGTCCCTCTTTCTTTCTCTCTGTCCCTCTCTTTCTTTCTCTCTGTCCCTCTCTTTCTTTCTCTCTGTCCCTCTTTCTCTCTGTCCCTCT
Organism: Erythrolamprus reginae; assembly: GCF_031021105.1. NCBI lineage: Eukaryota > Metazoa > Chordata > Lepidosauria > Squamata > Dipsadidae > Erythrolamprus > Erythrolamprus reginae. The sequence continues at coordinate 29,321,918 of NC_091953.1, read as the reverse complement.
CTTTCTTTCTCTGTCCCTCTTTCTTTCTCTCTGTCCCTCTCTTTCTTTCTCTCTGTCCCTCTCTTTCTTTCTCTCTGTCCCTCTTTCTTTCACTCTGTCCCTCTTTCTTTCTCTCTGTCCCTCTCTTTCTTTCTCTCTGTCCCTCTCTTTCTTTCTCTCTGTCCCTCTTTCTCTCTGTCCCTCTTTCTTTCTCTCTGTCCCTCTCTTTCTTTCTCTCTGTCCCTCTCTTTCTTTCTCTCTGTCCCTCTTTCTCTCTGTCCCTGTCTTTCTTTCTCTGTCCCTCTTTCTCTCTCTCTGTCCCTCTCTTTCTTTCTCTCTGTCCCTCTCTTTCTTTCTCTCTGTCCCTCTTTCTTTCACTCTGTCCCTCTTTCTTTCTTTCTCTCTGTCCCTCTCTTTCTTTCTCTCTGTCCCTCTCTTTCTCTCTGTCCCTCTTTCTTTCTCTCTGTCCCTCTCTTTCTTTCTTTCTCTCTGTCCCTCTCTTTCTTTCTCTCTGTCCCTCTCTTTCTTTCTCTGTCCCTCTTTCTCTCTGTCCCTCTCTTTCTTTCTCTGTCCCTCTTTCTTTCTCTCTGTCCCTCTCTTGCTCCTGAGTGGGCCGGGCCGGAAGACCCCGCGTGGAGCCCTTGCGACGCTTCACCTGGGTTTTTATACCGGAGGAAGGGAGGGAGGGAGGCATTCCTTCATGCACCCCTCCCTCGCCTTCCCCTCCCTGGCCCGGAGCTCCTCCCCTTTTTAATTGCTCCAGCTATCAAAAGGGCGATTACCATCGGCTCCCCTGTCACCCGGGCGGCATTTCCTCCACGCCCCTAAACGAAGCGGGGGGTGGGGGGGCTGTCAAAAGCACAGACTCCCGGTCGCTTCCGAAGCGAAACTTTTTTTTCTCTTTTGTCTTGCTGGAAATTCCGGCGGCGATTCTCACCTGCTGCAAGTCCCCGGGACGCCTCGGCTGCAGGTTGTAAATCTCCCCCCCCCCCTACACTCTCGCTGCCCCTTGAATTCGGGTTTGAATAGGTCCGGCGTGTGGGCGTGCGTATGTGGGTGAAAATAAATATAAATCGTGGACGACGCATACCATCCGTAAGAATGAAAAGGGATATATAATATATATAATATACAGTGAACCCTCGATCATCGCGAGGGTTCCGTTCCAGGACCCCAAGCGATGATCGATTTTTCGCGAAGTAGCGGTGCGGAAGTAAAAACACCATCTGCGCGTGCGCAGATGGTGTTTTTACTTCCACTGCCGCCCGCCCTTCGCCCGCCCACCCCGTTGCTCACGCCTGGGGTGCGCGCGCGCTTGGGTACACCCTAGCTCCGCTTCCCAGCTGGGAAGCGGAGTTGGGGTGTCCCCAAGCTCGCGCGCGCCGCCCGCCCGCCCACGCTGTTGCCGGCTCCGCTTCCCAGCTGGGAAGCGGAGCTGGGGTTTCCGCGCGCGTGCCGCCCGCCAGCCCACGCCGTTGCTCGCGCCGCCGCTGGGGTCTTACCGGGGCAAGAGGGGGAAGACCCAGGGAAGCCTCTGCCCGGCGGGGAAACTCCACCATCTACGCATGCGTGGAAGGGCACGCATGCGCAGATGGTGGAGTTTACTTCCGGGTTGAAAACTAGCGATATAGCCCTTTCGCGATGCTCGAGGACGCGAAACTCGAGGGTTCACTGTATATAAATATTCTACCTATATGTGTAACATATTTTTTTCTAATAATGAAAAGGAAGGGAGACTAATCTATCTATCTCTCTGTCCATCTAGCTAGCTAGCTATCATCGCTCCATCCATCTCTCCCTCCCTCCTTCCATGCATCCATGCATCCATCCATCTATACATCCGGCAAGGGATATAGAAAAGGCTGGGACGCAGTGCGGAGCTCTCAAACGAAAGAGCCGCCGCGGTAGGGGAGTCAGTGGGAGCGGTGACTCACCAGGAGAAGACCCACGCGGCTCCTCTGGGGGCCTTGCGGAAGGCGGCGGCGGAAGCCCCCATGGCCGGCGCTGGGTGTGAGGGAGGATGCTTTCTGCGCGGGCGGAGGCCCACCCTCGCCGGAAGAGCTGCCCATCTAGCAGTCCCGCTGCCCCATTGGCCGGCAGGGGATGATGGGCAAGGGACGCCTCGGGGAAGGAGGGCAGGGCGGGAAGGGAAGGAGGGGGCTGGCGGGGGTTTAGGGAAGGGGAGCCGAGGCCAGCCTTGCAGCTCCTCGGCGGGAGGAGTCGAAAGCCACCGGGAGAAGACTGGGCTCAGCAGCAGAAGCGCCGGGCCCGCCCCCCCCATTATTCAGGCTCTCTTCGGGGTTGGGGAGTTTTTGGCGGGGGCCGGGGCCTGGGGCCCCCCAATTTTCCAATTTGTCCGGGGCCCGGGACAGCAGTCCCAGTAATACCCGTCTATTGGCGGCCCTGAGGAACCCTATAGTACACCAGTCAAGTGGCAGTTCAATCTTCTTTTAAAAATGTCCAGAGTGTTTTAGTTCACAATGTCTGCTGGTAGGTTGTTCCATTGGTTGATCGCTCTGACCGTCAGGAAGTTCCTCCTTATCTCCATGTTGAATCTCTCCTTGGTCAGCTTCCAGCCGTTGTTCCTCGTCCGGCCCTCTAGTGCCCTGAAGAATAAAGTGATCCCCTCCTCTCTGTGACATCCCCTCATATACTTGTAGACTGCTATCATGTCCGCTCTGGTCCTCCTTTTCTCTAGGCTATCCATGCCCAGTTCCCTCAGTCTCTCTTCGTAAGTCTTGGTTTCCAATCCCTTAATCATGTTGGTTGCTCTTTTTTGCACCGTCTCCAGAGTTTCATTGTCTCTTTTGAAGTGTGGTGACCAGAACTGAATACAGTACTCCAGGTGTGGTCGGGCCAGGGTGTAGTAGAGTGGTATTAAGACTTTCCTGGTCTTGGAGTGTATTCCCCTGTTGATGCAGCTTAGGATTGTGTTGGCTTTTTTAGCTGCTGCTGCACATTGTTGGCTCATGTTTAGTTGATTGTCCACCAAGACTCCGAGGTCTCTTTTGCAGTCGCTACTGCTAAGAGGGGTTTCTCCCAGGTTGTATGTGTGTCCAGGGTTTTTTCTGCCTAGGTGAAGTACTACTCCCCATGGCAGCTAACTAACCGACATGAAACCAAGTCTAAAATTTCAGTTGAAAATTAAGTTAGATGTATTTCTTCAGTCTTTCCACACAACAATAATTCCATGACATACACTATGGTGAGAGACAATGACTGGCCTACAGTCATCTAAGAGTTCATGTTTGAAGATAGACTTGAAACACTGTCTCCTCAGCTTCTTCAATATCTCAAGCAATACATTCTGCTGGTTTTGAGAAAGGAATAGGTGAAGTCTACTGTTCTGTACTTGATATTTCACATCAGTTGGACCACATTCTAATGAGTATTGCCTTTCTTCTGGCAATAATTGATCAGGCAGAGATACTCCTTACTCTTTGCTGCCATACATTAGACCAGGGATGTCAAACTCATGTTGTCACATTGTTGTCACATGACATATAGGGACTTTTTTCCCCTCGCTAAACTGGGGGTTGGAGTGACCAGCACATGATGCATCTGGCCCGTGGACCATGAGTTTGATGCCCCTTCATTAGAGTAAGCCAACTCTAGGATCATATATCAGTATAAGGGAATGCACAAAAAAGATTAGATACATTAACTTCATGAGATATATATTGGCTAATTTAAGAATGTAAGCCTTTGGTTGAAGTCATACCTCATGCTATTCCATAATGTTATTAGTTTGCTTCTTTGGCTTAATTAAATGTGTCAACACTCTGATTTTTAAATTGTGGTTGTGGAAATCATTTTCCAAATCATTGACCAAAAGATGGCCAGACCTTTGCCAACAGAAGACATCAATACAAAGCACTACTCATTGTGCAAACACAGGTTTTAATTGAAAAATAATATATTTACTAAAATGGAGTAAACTATTGTCCTTAATTTGTTCATGCATAGAGCATATGTCGTTTGGAGGGACCCAGGGGAAGAGCCTTCTCTGTGGCAGCCCCGGACCTCTGGAACCAACTCCCCCCGGAGATTAGAATTGCCCCCACCCTCCTTGCCTTTTGTAAACTCCTTAAAACCCACCTCTGTCATCAAGCGTGGGGGAACTGAGACATCTCCCCCTGCCTATGTAGTTCTAGTGCATGATATGACTGTAGGTATGTTTTTTACATTGGGGTTCCTTGCTTTTAGATTTTTAAATGTATAATTGTTATCTTAGATTTTAATTATTAGATTTGTCAGTATATATTGTTTTTGTCACTGTTGTGAGCCGCCCCGAGTCTGCGGAGAGGGGAGGCATACAAATCTAAATAATAATAATAATAATAATAATAATAATAATAATAATAATAATAATATTGTGCTTACTTTTTTTCACTAATATTCTTTTTAGTATATTCTATAGGAAAGGTCATCCTGAAGGTATTTTCTTTCTAATCTCTCAAAAGTTTGTCAAGGATTATATTGTTACCCAGTTTCTATGTTGACATTTTGTTAGAAGCGGGTAGTTGAGAGATTGATGCTTTTCCTAAAACAAAGTGAATTGGAAAGATTGCCACATAAGATGTTATTGGCTCTTGGACAATTTGGCACTTCCTTTGTACTTTCATTACTTGGCTGGTTAACCTTATATGACCTCATCTTCTTCCAGAGAGAGAACTGTGTCTGCTATATCTCTCTGTGTATAATAATATTAAAGAATTAAAAAAATATATATTTATGGAGTATAAGAGCCGATTGAAACAATATAATTGTATTCAATTTAGATTTGAAATGGCATTTGAGATGCCAGATCTGTTTTCCTGTTGACCTTTTGCCAAGATGAGTCATATCTCACTACCCAGTTATTATCTAATAAGCAAAGTGCTTAATTTCATGAGCTGGAAAGTATATCAGGAAGACATGATATTCAGAAATCAGCCTGAATTTTTGAGAGGACCACAATAAGGAGAAAAAGTCAACTTCAACAATAAAAACCACAAACCAATTTATGGAGCATGTCAAGCAGTACAGCTGCCTTGAATATTCCATGGCGTCTTGCCCATTAGTGTTTTATCATACTGTGCCATAATTTTATGGCAAAGTGTGGTTGCCATATTACTGTTATTGTTGGCACAATATTAGCTTTATGGGTTATGATAAATTATTTAATCATATTTTATTGAATAAACTGCAACACTGATTTTCCACGGTGTGTTATGGAATACCAAAACACATATTATTGAACAGTTGTGTAAACTCAAAAAATACTAGCTTCAGTACAGTTTGGGAAAAGTGTATATATTCTACTGATCAAACGCAAGATGCCCTTATATAGAGTGCTGGTGAGACCACATTTGGAATACTGTGTTCAGTTCTGGAGACCTCACCTACAAAAAGATATTGACAAAATTGAACGGGTCCAAAGAAGGGCTACAAGAATGGTGGAAGGTCTAAAGCATAAAACGTATCAGGAAAGACTTAATGAACTCAATCTGTATAGTCTGGAGGACAGAAGGGAAAGGGGGGACATGATCGAAACATTTAAATATGTTAATGGGTTAAATAAGGTCCAGGAGGGAAGTGTTTTTAATAGGAAAGTGAACACAAGAACAAGGGGACACAATCTGAAGTTAGTTGGGGGAAAGATCAAAAGCAACGTGAGAAAATATTATTTCACTGAAAGAGTAGTAGATCCTTGGAACAAACTTCCAGCAGACGTGGTTGGTAAATCCACAGTAACTGAATTTAAACATGCCTGGGATAAACATATATCCATTGTAAGATAAAATATAGGAAATAGTATAAGGGCAGACTAGATGGACCATGAGGTCTTTTTCTGCCGTCAGTCTTCTATGTTTCTATGTTTCTATATGCTTAAAGAAACTTAGAGAAGAGCATTCCTAGGAGCAGAAATAGTTTGAATCTATTATCTAAAGAGGTAGCGTGTTATTTTTTGCTCCATGTTTTCAAGACTCTGGACACCTATTGGTCAGGAAGTTTTCATCCAGAAATAGGCAGGGGATTAAATTTGACACTTTAAAATTACTTGTTATGAATCCTAAACCGTAGTATACTTTTTTTAAATTACATTTTACTTTACCAAATAAAAGATGGGTTTGAAAGGAGCCTAGAAGAGGTAGGATCTGATTATGGTCCAGCCACTCCCTCCAGTGGGATACTCCCTCATAGGAGTCCCAAACTAACTGGCAGAACCCAGGTTTTCACGCTCTTGCAGAAGGTCAGAAGGAGTAGGAGTCAATCTCACCCCAGGGGGCAAGATACTTCAATGGGATGGGGCCATGACAGAGAAGGCTCTCCTTCTGCACCCTACAGGCCAGAATTCTCTGACTAATAGGATCCTCAGCATTCCAGTGTGGCGCAGCAGGTAGAGTGCTGTACTGCAGGCCACTGAAGCTGACTGTAGATCTGAAGGTCAGCAGTTCAAATTTCATCACCGGCTCAAGGTTGACTCAGCCTTCCATCCTTCCGAGGTGGGTAAAATGAGGACCCGGATTGTGGGGGCAATAGCCTAGCTCTGTTAAAAAGTGCTATTGCTAACATGTTGTAAGCCGCCCTGAGTCTAAGGAGAAGGGCGGCATAAGAATCGAATAAATAAATAAATAAATAAATTCCTTCTCTGCTGACTCATGCGGAGTAGGCCAATTCTATTGGTGTAGGATGGTTCTTCAAGTAGCCTGGATTCATGCTATGTAGGACTTTAAAGGTGATAGTCAACATCTTTGCTATCTGGAATTTATTTTTATTTATTTATTTTGTCCAATACACAATGAGGGTTTTAGTGGGTATATATCTATATACACATAGTAAAATACATGATGAAGGTTATAGAAGAGATACTCATAGTAAAATATATCTAAGAAATAATAGAAAAGAAGATATAGCAATAGAACATATCAATGAAAGAATAGAAGAAGAGATTTAGGAACAGAAGAAAGGTATAGGAAATATAGGAGAGCTATAGGACAGGGGACGGAAGGCACTCTAGTGCACTTGTACTCGCCCCTTACTGACCTCTTAGGAATCTGGATAGGTCAACCATAAATAATCTAAGGGTAAAGTGTTGGGGGTTTGGGGATGACACTATGGAGTCCGGTAATGAGTTCCACGCTTCGACAACTCAGTTACTGAAGTCATATTTTTTACAGTTTAGAGTGGTTAATATTAAGTTTAAATCTTAATATTAAGTTTAAATTAAAGTGGTAGACAGCGCAGCTCATGGAAGACCTGTATAATATTCTAAAGGCCTATATCAAAGTCACTGCACTCTGCACCAGCTGTAGTTTTTGAATACTCTTCAAGGCAACACGGCTTCAACGTTTGGATTGAAAGGAAATGTCCTATTAATAAAACTCTGAATTTCCCAAATACTGGCTTCAAAAGAGAGCTTTTCCTCAGGACTATGTTCTTGTTATCACTTCATGCCCCATTTCATGCAATTTGGATTTTTGAAATGCCAAAATAATTAGAGATCCTTGAAAGCTGTATTTTACATTGGTTTTTAATGGGAAAATTCCCCAGGGTTGTGAAAACTTTCAGCGGGTCAGCAGTTCAAGTTGTGAGTAGAAATTACTTCTTGTATTGTGAAATTCAAGAGAACTTGGAATTGAGTGTAGACAAGTGACTTTGCATGTAAAACAGGCTTCTATTTACTTTAAATTATTTTTGACATGTCAGCACATTAATTAGGAATAAAATGAAATAAATGAACAACCCCTTGCAGGCACATGGAGTAATAGTTAAGAATGCCACAGTTCTAATTATCATCTCAGCCTTAACAAACCAGTGGTTGGAGGTGAGGGTTGAAATCTGTGAACAATTTAGATAAAGGTCAATTCAAAGGAATTACAAGGGCAGAATGGATTGTTACAAAAAAATTCTTTTAACCATGCTGTGCAAAATTATGCTAAGAAGCCAAACTGATTTAATAGTGTTATTGAACTTAATATATGGCATAAATGATTAAAAACCAATTCTGATTTTGGCTCTACAGTTATCAGAGTCCAGTAGCTTTTTGTATTAAGTGTCAAGGTTCCAGGTAGCATCCAAACTAAATAAGAGTCCAAGTCAAAGTATTCCTCAAAGCTCCAGTTTATTTCTGGGGCTATCCTGGCACCTACACTGGGAAACCCGAATCCGAGTTTTCCACCCCATTGAAAGTTCACATCCATTGTCCCCCGCCCACAAACTTTCCATGTTGCCCACTCAGATTGTGCCAGTGTGGCAAGTCCGCCTTCCATATAATAATAATAATAATAATAATAATAATAATAATAATAATAATAATATTTATTAGATTTGTATGGTACACTGTATTGTTTGAATGTATGCTAAGAGAAAATTTTAAAAAAATTACCCCCCCCAAAACAGTCCTTCCTTTCTCTGTCCCTCCATTCATTTCATTCTTCCTTCCTTCCTTCCTTCCTTCCTTCCTTCCTTCCTTCCTTCCTTCCCTCCCTCCCTCCCTACCTCCCTCCTTCCTTCCTCTCCACTTCTATTTTCCTCACCCTCTTTCCCTTTTCTTTCTTTCTCTCTCTCTTTTCCCTCTCTCTCACAAAACTTCTGTGCCCGGCCATCAACTTGAGGGGGTGCGTCTCTCTCTCTGCTGAAAAAATGAGACTCCCCACAAGTGAACTTATGGGAAAGGTGGAGAGAGGGCGAGGTGACAGCTCTGGTGTAGGCACAAGTCTACGCTGCTTGCAGGTGGCAAGGCCATCCAAGCGCTGCCTCTTGTTTCCTGGGGGAGGGTTGCTTCCGGTTTCTTCCCGGTGGCGAGAAGAATATTGGTAGGAGTGGTTGGGGCATGGTCTCCAGACACAGCCAGAGAAGCTGGGCGGGGCTCAGAGCCCACGGGGGTTTCTCCCAGCCGACAGCAGATCAGCTGTTGGGTGGGGAAAATGGCGCCGGTTCTAGGAGTTTGTTTTTTGCCTGCGCAGCCATGCGACCACACAGGCTAGAGGGAACAGTGGCCAGGAGCACAGGATACGGACGCATCCTGTGCTCCTGTCATCACCCGCGGGCCAGATAAATGGCCTCAGCGGGCCGCATGTGCCCCCTGGGCCGTAGTTTGGGGACCGCTGCTCTAATCCTTATGCATGACTTTTGAATTTTTAGAAAAATCTGCAAAGCTTGGAATAAGTGACAATTTGATGTGATAAAACTGCAATATATTTCTAGTTGTACTCCAAAATCATCTATTAAATATGAAATTATTTTTGTCTTACTACAAAGCTGATGGCAAAGGACCAGAATATCTCCCTTTATTTTACATAAATGGTATTATACACCACTACAAAGCCCTTCATGGCACTGGACCAGAATATCTCCGAAACCGCCTCCTGCCGCACGAATCCCAGCGACCGATTATGTCCCACAGAGTGGGCTTTCTCCGGGTCCCGTCAACTAAACAATGTCGGTTGGTGGGCCCCAGGGGAAGAGCCTTCTCTGTGGCGGCCCCAACTCTCTGGAACCAACTCCCCCCAGAGGTTAGGACTGCCCCTACTCTCCCTGCCTTCCGTAAACTCCTTAAAACCCACCTTTGCCGTCAGGCATGGGGGAACTGAGACACCTCCCCCAGGCATGTTCAATTTATACATGGTATGTTTGTGTGTGTGTTTGTTAGTAAATGGGGTTCTTTTAAAACCTTTTAAAATATTTTAAAGCTGTTTGGATTTGTTATGATTCGCTGTATCTTGTTGTGAGCCGCCCTGAGTCTGCGGAGAGGGGCGGCATACAAATCTAAATAATAAATAAATAAATAAATAAATAAATAAATAAATAAATAAATAAATAAATAAATAAATAAATAAAAGGAAATATTTTCATTAAAATGAAGGCATGGACCTTCGCCACAAAAGGAAATCAAAAGCTTAACCACCTGCTCTATTTCCTTCACTGCTGTGGCTGTTCTGATTGATTCTAAGCTGGTGGTATCATTGTAAGATTGGAGCCTTCTGAAATCAGAAGGTTAATTTACTCCATGGCTGCAGATTTTCATCCAACAGAAGATGTTGGGTGTCGAAGTGGGAGGCTTGATTTCTGTTTATTTGGCAGGTTTCCTCTTCCCTCTGCATCAGTGCCTGTGAAATTCATTTACTGTGTGCATTTTGTTTTGTTTTTTTAATAAATTTTATTGATTTTTTTAAATTTTAACAAAAAGATAAAACATAAATTCAAAAACATAAATGTGTGTACCATCACCAAACAAACAAAATCACGCATGCCCTCATCACCTCGAGGCTTGACTACTGTAACGCTCTCTACATGGGGCTACCTTTGAAAAATGTTCAGAAACTTCAGATCGTGCAGAATGCAGCTGCGAGAGCAATCATGGGCTTTCCCAAATATGCCCATGTTACACCAACACTCCGCAGTCTGCATTGGTTGCCCATCAGTTTCCGGTCACAATTCAAAGTGTTGGTTATGACCTATAAAGCCCTTCATGGCACCGGACCAGATTACCTCAGGGACCCCCTTCTGCTGCACGAATCCCAGCGACCAGTTAGGTCCCACAGAGTGGATCTTCTCTGGGTCCCGTCAACTAAGCAATGTTGCCTGGCGGGACCCAGGGGAAGAGCCTTCTCTGTGGTGGCCCCGGCCCTCTGGAACCAACTCCCCCCAGAGATTAGAACTGCCCCCACCCTCGTTGCCTTTTGTAAACAACTTAAAACCCACCTCTGCCGCCAGACATGGGGGAATTGAGATCCTCTTTCCCTCTAGGCCTTTACAATTCTATGCATGGTATGTATGTATGTATGTTTGGTTTTTATATTAATTGATTTTTAATCATCAATACCAAATTACTATTGTACACTGTTTTATTGTTGCTGTTAGCCGCCCCGAGTCTCTGGAGAGGGGCGGCATACAAATCCAATAAATAAATAAATAAATAAAATCATTTATTCCTCCACCAGGGAAGATTCAATTCTATATTTTTCCTTTACCTCAGCTCCGGGTTACATTGCTCATTCTTTATAGAGTGATTGAATTTTATTTTTTACATTTGCATCGCTTACTAATATTAATATATGATTTTTAACCTTTTCCCACCGCCTCATTGTTGCTACTAATTTCTCTTCATTATAATTATGTAATCTAATTTCCATAATTTCGTAGTGAAGGTGATCCACTATGTACCTGCACCAATTTTTTTATCGTCCATTTATTAGCATCTTTCCACCCAAGAACTATAGTTGCTTGGGCACTTTCTATTGCTGCAATTTTAATTTTTTCATATTAGAAACATAGAAACATAGAAGTCTGACGGCAGAAAAAGACCTCATGGTCCATCTAGTCTGCCCTTATACTATTTTCTGTATTTTATCTTAGGATGGATATATGTTTATCCCAGGCATGTTTAAATTCAGTTACTGTGGATTTATCTACCACATCTGCTGGAAGTTTGTTCCAAGGATCTACTACTCTTTCAGTAAAATAATATTTTCTCATGTTGCTTTTGATCTTTCCCCCAACTAACTTCAGATTGTGTCCCCTTGTTCTTGTGTTCACTTTCCTATTAAAAACACTTCCCTCCTGGACCTTATTTAACCCTTTAATATATTTAAATGTTTCGATCATGTCCCCCCTCACTACCTCACTATTTTTTATCAATAGTGCTGCTTCCTTGGTTAATTTCCAGTCACTATTCGTAATTTTATTCCCTTCCGTTTGTATTTGCTTCCAAAATTTTTGGACTTTACTGCATTCCCAAAACATATGCATAAATACTCCTTTTTCCTTACACCCATGCCAACAATTTCCTTTCATCATTGTTTGAAAGCGTGCTAGTTGTACTGGTGTATAATACCATTTATGTAAAAATTTTCTTCTCATCTCTCTTATCCGTGTATTTTTAACTCTTTTAATATTTTCAATTATGCCTTCCATATCCCATTCATCAATTTCTAACTCATCCTGCCAATATTTCGTCAGCTCTTTTATTACTTGTTCTGTGTGCATTTTGGATTTGAAAACTCTCAGTGTAATGAAGATAACATCAAATTATTTGCATTCATAATACAGACAAGACGGAGTGGCTGTGGGTTTTGCCTCCCAAGGACAATTCTATCTGTCCGTCCATTACCCTGGGGGGGAATTATTGACCCCCTCAGAGACGGTCCGCAACTTGGGCATCCTCCTCGATCCACAGCTCACATTAGAGAAACACTTTTCAGCTGTGGTGAGGCGGGCGTTTGCCCAGGTTCGCCTGGTGCACCAGTTGCGGCCCTATGCACTCATGCCCTCATCACCTCGAGGCTCGACTACTGTAATGCTCTCTACATGGGGCTACCTTTGAAAAGTGTTCGGAAACTTCAGATCGTGCAGAATGCAGCTGCGAGAGCAATTATGGGCTTCTCTAAGTATGCCCATATTACTCCATCACTCTGCAGTCTGCATTGGCTGCCGATCAGTTTCCGGTCAAATTCAAAGTGTTGGTTATGACCTATAAACCCTTCATGGCACCGGACCAGAATATGTTCGGGACCGCCTCCTGCCGCACGAATCCCAGCGACCGGTTAGGTCCCACAGAGTCGGCCTTCTTCGGGTCCGGTCGACTAAACAATGTCATCTGGCGGGACCCAGGGGAAGAGCCTTCTCTGTGGGGGCTCCGACCCTCTGGAACCAGCTCCCCCCTGAGATTAGGATTGCCCCCACCCTCCCTGCCTTTCGTAATCTTCTTAATACCCACCTCTGTCATCAGGCATGGGGGAACTAAAACATCTCCCCCTTGCCCATGTTGTTTTGCCGTTTGATTGATTGACTGTGTGCCTGTTTTTATATATATTGGGATTGTTTTATGAATTTTTTAACTTAAAATTGTAATTAGATTGGTGGGCATTGGATTTGTTACTATGTACTGTTTTTATTATTGTTGTGAGCCGCCCCGAGTTTGCGGAGAGGGGCGGCTTATAAATCCAATAAATCTAATCTAAAATCTAATCTAATCTATTTCAACTAGCCTTAGGATGTTTTAAAAATCATTTTGCAGGAGACTTTTTTTAAAATTTGTATTATGTGCTGGATTAAATGACTCCTATCTGGAAATAGATGTATTGTAGCAGCAAGTCCGTTTTATTGCTTTGTTTCTTTTTCTCAGTTTTCTCCTGCATTGCAGCAAATTTTGAGACAGTTATGGTGTAAAGTAATTAAAATGAATATCTGAAACAGCATCTGACAGCACTCTTCTGTCTTGTTACTCATTGATTAGATAGAGCTACATTCCATAGTACTGTAATGCCTTTCACTGGTTTTGAAAAGTTTTTGGCTAGAATTTCTTGGACCCCAAGTATAATCATCTGGATAAAGAAATGGTTTAAAAGAATTATGTCTTCTGAAATTATTCAGCAAAAGCTTTCTTTCATTAAAAATATTGCTTTTCAAATTTTTAAAAAATATTTTACATAGATGCAGTGTTCCCTCTCTTTTTGCGGGGGATGCGTTCCGAGACCGCCCGCGAAAGTCGAATTTCCGCAAAGTAGAGATGCGGAAGTAAATACACTATTTTTGGCTATGAACAGTATCACAAGCCTTCCCTTAACACTTTAAACCCCTAAATTGCAATTTTCCATTCCCTTAGCAACCATTCAGATTATTACTCACCATGTTTATTTATTAAAGTTTATTTAAAAAAATATTTATTAAAGGCAGACAGAAGTTTGGCGATGACATATGACGTCATCGGGTGGGAAAAACCATGGTTATAGGGAAAAAGCCCGCAAAATATTTTTTAATTTATATTTTTGAAAAACCGTGGTATAGACTTCCGCGAAGTTTGAACCCGCGAAAATCGAGGGAACACTGTATTCCTTTTTCTTTTTCTTTTTCTTCCTTAAAATACTTAATAACTGATGTAAAGAAAAATTAGTGAATCAGTAATTTTATGTTCCATATAAATTGTAAACATTTGTCAATACAAATTACCTGTAGTTTACCTGTAGCAGATTTTGAATTTCCACCCATTTATATTTAGCTAACACAGTACCAATCCATTCTACCTCTTATGGAAAAATATGAGTGCTTGAATGAACAACAACAGATTTTAAATTGCCCAATTTATTCAGGGTAAATTAAAACCTTTTTATCTATACAGTATATGCAAAAGCAAAAACCACTCACACATTAATCACAAAATCTCCAAAACTGTAAAACCTACAAAATTGAAATTTGCTACATATGTTCCTCTTGGCTTCTAGATGCTCACTAAGAAATGATTTTTTCAAAATGATCATTGGAGCATGAATATTTCTTATATTATTATTAACAAACTTTGATGCCAAGGAGTTGTACTCCCCCTTCCCCACCTGAAAAGAATTCTGATCCAAATGCAAAATACAAGCAGAGGAGTTTCAGTTTTGCTTTCACAGCAGCAAGCAGCTTTACTAAAGAATAGTTGAGCTAAGCCACAGGCAGACCCCTTCCTTTCTCCTTCTTGCTCACACAGCAAATACTGTTTAAGTTTCCAAACACTCCTCAACTCTCTCACACACTAATAGGACATTAGCCAGATGAATACCAATGAATGCTGGTAGGCAGAGACAGATTTTTCCCCTTTATTTTCCTCCTCAGTTCAGACCAATCTGTTCCTTCTACTATAGTATCAGTTAAATGGAAAGGAGGAAAAAACAAACAAACAAACTTAACAAAGCAGGAAAAGATTTATAGATGGAATTAGTAAAACACAAGTAAAGGAAGCTCTGTTTTTTCCCCTCCCATGGCAGTTCTTATGTGTCATGCTCCAGAGTCAGTTTACCAGACAGCCTGGTCATCCTCCAGCCTGGTCATCCTCCACCCAGACAGCAAAACCAGGAATGTTGTTTACAGGGAAGCCCTGAGCTCATCTGAGGGACGAATTTAAAGTCTATGCTATGCAAATAATGCCTTCATCTGCAACAGAAACTTAGCTTACCATCTCTAATGAAATAATAGTCCCTTTTTAAACTACTCATTAATTTTCAAGCTTTAAGTGTCAATTTATAAAGCCCCATCACAAAGTTATTTAAGAGGCATTTAAGAGGTGACTTGATCGAAGTGTATAAAATCATGCATGGGATAGAAAAGGTGGATAGAGAAAAAATATTTTTTCTATCACACAATACTAGGACAAGCGGGCACTCCCTAAAGCTCATAGGTAAGAAAGTGAGGGAAAATAAAGGGAAATATTTCTTCACCCAGAGGGTCATTGGTTTATGGAATTCACTTCCAGAAGAGGTGGTGACAGCTGTCAGCCTGGATAGCTTCAAAACAGGATTAGACAGATTCATGGATGCCAAGTGTATCGGTGGTTATTGAAATGGATGTCCAAGGGCCGCCTCTATTTTGGCAGGATTCCCTTGGGTACCATTTATTTATTAGATTTATTTATTATTTATTGTTGGGGGCCAAGGGAAAGGAAGATGTTAAGTATGCAGTTCAAGTTACTAGGGAAAAGTCAAAAGTTCTAGGTTTTGCATATTCCTCACTGATTGGTTGGCCGCTTTGGCGCTAAAATTGTATCAATGTCAAAGTTGCCTGTTGCTGGGGCTGGTTTATATAAATACTGTGTTTCGTGATTTTTGCTTCCGAGCACCTCAGAACTTGTTATATAGAAGCTGTTAGTGTGTATTGCTCCTGTCAGCTAATAAACAAAGTTAACTGTTCACTGAAATTCCGAGTTATTACAGAAGGGTCTTGCCTTCTCTTTCTGCTCAAGATTCCCATGGACAATTGGTGCACCACTGTGTGACACAGATGCTGGACTCAATGGGCTTTGGGTATCAAGCACGGCTCTTCTTATGTTCTTATGTTCTTTGTAGGTGTGCAAAACAAAGGAAAACTGAAATAAGATCATAAACATGTATGTAGTGGAACCTTATAATACATCTCTTTCAGCAGTCCCAAGAAGGTTTTTCAACCATTTGCGCTCTGTTTCAGGTGATTCTGAAGATACAGGTTCAGAGGTGGTTTCCTATCAGTTCTAGCTGGTTTTTTAGAACTGTTATTAAACTGCTGGTGACTTCAGGAAGCCGTTTGTGTCTGATCCGTTGTCATCGCCATCCTGTTTTTGGAGGCTCCCAAATTTTAAACATTTTAAGTATAACATTACCAATCTTTTAATAATTGCATTTTCAAAACATAAAGTATCTGAAAATTAATAACATCCAGAATTACTATATATGGTTGTCAACTGACCAAAAAACTTAATTTGCATCTTTTCACATATCCTGGCTGACTCTGACTGGTTGGTTTACTTTGGCTGCTTGCTTTTTAATTTGTATTTATTTTTAAATCATTTGTAGACTTGCAATGAATTAATGTATTTTCTCTTTCTTTGTTTTATATGCATTTTATACCTTTGAAGCTATCTGATTCTTGAACCTTAATGTTGGATTCTAGTTTCAGCTTACTCTGAACTCCCAACTTTTAAATAAGAGATCTCCATATTTTAAAAGCCTCAAAAACTTTTATTTATAAAGAATTAGTCATAATTAAAGTCATGGAGATAAGCTGATCACCCAAAGCAGTTCCCACTGATTCTGTAGCTCAAACATTTTCTAGGTCAAAATGTAGAACTCATTAATTGAAATTTGGGATGAATTCCAGGTTCCTCTGACATCTACACATAAACAAAATATTCATTATAACGACTGTAGATTTTAGCTTGAATATGCTTTCAAAACCAATTATTTTTATGAAGTGATTTTAAGTAATTACCCATTTATACATTATAAATATTATTGGTTTTTTCTTAAAACCAAAAGAATTATAAGTTACTAGCCTATAAAGATGTAATAATGTAGTACGTTTATATAAACATAAATATAAACTTCAAATATTCAAAATTGCATGACTCAGCTCTCAAGCAATTATACCCGGATGACTTAGAATTTTATTTCACATATTTAGGGGAAAAAACCCTGAAGTTAGTGCAGAAATACCCCTAAGAATGCTAGGAGTGGTACATCTCAGTCAGATTCCTTAATCAACTTGTTCAGACTGAAGAAGTTGCTTGAATGTGCAGTGAAACATCTTAAATGAACAAGAAAATAAGTCAATTTGTCATGATTCAACTTCTACCCGAATGACTAAGAATCTTCGACATTTGTGTAAACAGTTTTTTGAACCTATGAACCTTGGTTGGATCCATTGTTATCAGTGACACAAATCAAGTCCTGTTGATTGAAAGTCACCTAATTCAATTATACAATAGAGAACTCCTTTGGTATAGTGGTTAAGGCATCAGGCTAGAAATCTTGAAAGGGCAAGTTCTAGTTCACCTTGGAAACAGAATTAACACTGTGACATCTTTTTCTCAGTTCTACAAAGGAAGCAATGGCACACCAGTTCTGGAACTCTTGCCAAGAAAACTACAGGGGCTTATCCAGGCAGTCTCTGAGAATTGGACATAATTGAATGTCCAATTTTACTGAAAGAGTAGTAGGTCCTTGGAACAAACTTCCAGCGGACATGGTTGGTAAATCCACAGTAACTGAATTTAAACATGCCTGGGATAAACGTAGACCCATCCTAAGATAAAATACAAAAAATAGTATAAGGGCAGACTAGATGGATCATGAGGTCTTTTTCTGCCGTCAGTCTTCTATGTTTCTATGTTTCTTATAACAAGTGTTACAAATCCAGATAATTATTAGGTGGTATCAAAGGAAAAACTTTATATATATTGTATTCCGCCCCGAGGGGCCGCATACAAATCTAATAAATAAAATAAATAAATAAAATAAATTTATCTTATGATGCATCTAGCGATTGTCTTGAGTTTTTGCAAACCGGTTTTGTTAGTCCTATCCATAATCTAATATTCATAAAAGTAGCATTCGTTTTAAGCATTTTTCTGTTGTCACTAGACCAGTGATGGCGAACCTTTTGTTCCTCGGGTGCCAAAAGAGTGTGCACACATACTATCATGCATGCGTGAGTGCCCACACCTATAATTCAATGCCTGCGGAGGGCGAAAACAGTTTCCTCCCCCTGGAGGCCCTCTGGAGGATGGAAATGGCCTATTTCTCAACTTCTGGTGGGCCCAGTAGGCTTGTGTTTCACCCTCCCCAGGCTCCAAAGGCTTCTATGGAGCTGAGGGGGGGGGGGGTAAAAACATCATCTCCCATTCCACGGAGGCTCTCTGGAAGCCAGAAATGCCCCCCCCAGAGCCTTTGTACGAGTCAAAAATCAGCTGGCTGGCATACACATGCATGTTGGAGTTGAGCTAGTCAAGGATAGACAAAGTTGGCTCTTCTATGACATGTGGACTTCAACTCCCAGAATTCCTGAACTAGCATGATTGACTCAGGAATTCTGAGAGTTGAAGTCCATGAGTCATAGAAGAGCCAACTTTACCTACCCCTGAGCTAGGTCAACAGCTCGCATGCCATCATATATCACTTTGCATGTCACCTGTGACACCCGTGCCATAGGTTCGCCATCACTGCACTAGACAATGATAGTGGGTGTCCTGAAACATAAAAAGGCAATCGTAATATATTTTAATTGAAGTTCCTCTTTTAAAAATGCTTAAATATGGGGGAAATATTCTCATATTTCATAGCAACTGAAAACCAAATTGTGCCTTGCCTAGGCCAGTGTTTCCCAACCTTGGCCACTTGAAGATATTTGGACTTCAACTCCCAGAATTCCCCAGCGTTGTTTGCTGGCTGGGGAATTCTGGGAGTTGAAGTCCAAATATCTTCAAGTGGCCAAGGTTGGGAAACACTGGCCTAGGCAATCTATTTCTTATTTCCCTTCCGCCATTGAAAAATTATTGCTCTATTAAAGATGACATCCCAACAGTAGCAGAAATGGCATCCGAACACTTTACAATTAAATGATTTTTCAATAACAGAGAACAGTTTTGATCTTCTCAGTGGTTTAGCTTTATAGCTCATGTGTTTTCAGAGCCAAGAAACTGTCTTCATCTCTGAGAAATCAGTTTTCAATATCCTTGAGGCAATTCCAGAAATTAATCCCTGTCACAGAAAAGAGCAGGAGATGGTTGAGGATTAGGTTTAGGTTTTAACTTAGCAGATGCTCAGTGACAGGTTCTGGTCCATGTTTACAAATAAGTTTTTTGTTCCCCTGGAAAACCATATAAAGCGGGTGGCGATGGAGGAAATCAAATCTTCATTCAGTTTCCCTACCAAGATTTTATTCCATTTATTCACATTAGATGGTTTATTTAGAAAAAGTTATAATCCTAATTGTGAAAAGAATAATTCAGAGGAAACTTCAGTACTATGGCACTCTAGGTGTGCACATTCTAAGGAATATAAAGTCTTCCTCTCTAATTTATTTTATTTATTTATTTTGTCCAATACATAATACAAATTAAAGAGAATAGATATGTAGTAATATAAATAAAGAATAGAAGAAAATATATAAAAGTATAGGTGAACATATTTGAAAGGAAGAAAAGATAAATGAGATAGGGAGAGACAATTGGACAGGGGACGGAAGGCACGCTGCTGCACTTATGCACGCCCCTTACTGACCTCTAAGGAACCCGGAGAGGTCAATCGTGGATAGTCTAAGGGGAAAATGTTGGGGGTTAGGGGTTGACACTACTGAGTCAGGCAATGAGTTCCATGCTTCGACAACTCGGTTGCTGAAGTCATATGTTTTACAGTTAAGTTTGGAGCGGTTAATATTAAGTTTGAATCTGTTGCGTGCTCTTGTGTTGTTGCGATTGAAGCTGAAGTAGTCGTTGACCGGTAGAACGTTGCAGCATATGATCTTGTGGGAAATACTTAGATGGTGTTTTAGGCGACGTAGTTCTAAGCTTTCTAGACCTAGGATTGATAGTCTGCTGTCGTAGGGTATTCTGTTTCGAGTGGAGGAGTGAAGGGCTCTTCTGGTGAAGTATCTTTGGACATTTTCAAGGGTGTTGATGTCCGAGATGTGGTATGGGTTCCAGACAGATGAACTGTATTCAAGGATGGGTCTGGCAAAAGTTTTGTAGGCTCTGGTGAGTAGCGTGAGATTGCCAGAGCAGAAGCTGCGTAGGATCAGGTTAACAACTCTAGAAGCCTTTTTGGCGATATTGTTGCAGTGGGCTTTGGCACTTAGATCATTTGATATTAGTATACCAAGGTCTTTTACTGAGTGGAGGTTGGCTGTGAGATTTTGTTTATTCAGTTTATATATGAGGTTCGGATTCTTTTTGCAACTGTTAATTGGAATAAAGGCTTGCGAAATGCAGAGATTTTTAAAAACAAAACATCTTTATTTTTCTTCCTTCTGTTACAAACTGCGCCATCTCGGTATGCAGTCTCTCTTATCTCAGTCTTTAGTAGTTAAGGCAGCATAAACATCTTCAAAGCATCCCACCATTCATTTTAAAATTTATGGCTAGGCAGCATTAGCCCAGGGTAATAAAA
The DNA here is from genome assembly GCF_031021105.1 of Erythrolamprus reginae. Lineage (NCBI taxonomy): Eukaryota > Metazoa > Chordata > Lepidosauria > Squamata > Dipsadidae > Erythrolamprus > Erythrolamprus reginae. The sequence continues at coordinate 29,301,561 of NC_091953.1, read as the reverse complement.
AGTGCAATTAAAAACACATTGAAAAAGCTTACTTTCAGAGCCGTGGAAAGACACCTCCATATTGCTTAATAGCAGATTGAAAACTCCACCCTTTTTCTTTGCTGACACCTGGACGTGATGAATTAATTAATTAACCCATTCCTCTCCTTAATATTTCTTCCCTGACACTTGCTCCCTCCCTCTCTGCAAGTGTCTAAAAGAAGGATTTACCCATCTAATATCTGTTTCTTCTTCACTTGAATCTGAACTCATAGGAACATCCTGTGGTTGGTCTCCCCCTTCTTCTTCTGCCTGTAAATCAGGCCCTGCCACTAATTCATAGACACTATCTAAATCAGAATCTGAAAAATCCCCAAACTGAACAGGAGGATATACAACACTGGTGAACCCTATTTTAATCTTCGTGTGTTGTCTATCTATTGTCTGTACTAAATATTCCATGTTTTAATAGGTAATTTTCAGTGATTCACACAAATCTTATAGAGTCAACAGTACAAAAACAATTTAGAATGTTGCATATTTTGCAGTAGCCGTCTTATATAAATCCTGAACTGCTATGCAAGAAATATTTATTGTTTGCAGCTGTTTCCATAAATATGACTGCATGCATCTCTAAAATAACTCTTTGTCTCCCTCTGGTAAGAAAGATTTGAATAAACTTTACAGAAGTAAAAGCCAGACAATATAGCAACTGATATCTGGTTCCAGGATAAATAAGATTAATTAAATATGGACATAAGGACATGTTAAAGTTACAGTCAAAGCCAAATTGATTTTTAAAAAGTGAAATTTAAGAAATAATTTAGTTTTTGGTAAGCCAAAGAGAGTTTAAACATAACATAATGAAGTAAATAATCAAGAGAAAAGTATAAACATAACATAATCAAGTAAATAATCAAGAGAAAAGTGGAGTTTTGGAAGAACAAAGCAAGGCGAGATTTTTACAGATCATTAAAGAGATAAGTTGCTTATATACCTAGAAAATCAGTATTACCAAGTAGTAACCTGTTCATTATTCATTGGTAGTAGCAGAGAGTATGTGAAATTGATACAGGTAGTCCCAAAAATGCTTTTACACCCCTTAAAAGGCAACTGGATTTTTTTGGTTTTTTTATTCTGAAAACATTTCACCTATCATTCAAGAAGCTTCCTCACTTCTAACTAACTAGTGTAGAATGTAGAGATATGGTTTGCAGTCATCTAGTCATTGGCACTATGAGAGTCACTGAGACCACTTGGAGGGGGTTTCATCTGTATCATGGATGAGTTCTAACTTACCTTGCGGTTGGTTTGCTCCTTCCTGCACCAAGTTGCTGTGCTGCGCAGGCGCAGTGCCTAAAACTCAGCTTCTGCGCATGCGCAGGAGCCAAAAACAATATGGCGTTGCCCACGGACTGGCACTGACAGAAGCTTCTCCTTGATGTCACCAGCAGTTTACTAATGGTTCTAAATAAGCAGTTGGAACTGGTAGGAAAGCATCTCTGACCTGTATCCTCAGAATCACCTGAATCAGAATGCAAATGGGTGAAGAACCTTCTTGGGACTGTTGAAAGGACTGTATTGTAAGGTTCGACCAAATGCATGTTTATTATCTTATCTCAGTTTTCCTTTGTTTTGCATACCTGCAAAGGTCGTAAATAGCAATAGCAGTTAGATATACAGTATATACTGCTTCACAGTGCTTTACAGCCCTCTCTAAGCAATTTACAGAGTCAGCATATTGACCCCAACAACCTGGGTCTTGTTTTACCGACCTTGGAAAGATGGAAGGCTGAACCAGGGGTGGGCTGCTGCCCGGACCAGGGGGGGGGAATGCAGTGGGGTAGCAAAAATGGAGCTCTACCCAGAGCCCCCAATTTGCACTGAAATATGTTGAATAAAATACAAGGCATCCTGAATAAGCCACACCCTCAGTGTGGTAGTAAAATTTTTGGTAGCCCTTCACTGGGCTGAACCAACCTAGAGCTGGTGAGAATCGAACTCCAAACTGCTGGCAACCAGAAGTTAGCAGAAGTAGCCTGCAGCACTATATTCTAGCCACTGTGCCACCACATACCACTAATGCTAGGATTAGTCCCAAAGTTATTTTTTCATAATTGTCACAATTGTTTATTTTATTTATTTTATTTATTTATTTTGTCCAATACACAATGAGGGTTTTAGTGGGTATATATACACATAGTAAAATACATGATGAAGGTTATAGAGGAGATACTCATAGTAAAATATATCTATGAAAGAATAGAAAAGAAGATATAGTAATAGAACATATCAATGAAAGAATAGAAGAAGAGATATAGGAATAGAAGAAAGGTATAGGAGATACAGGAGAGCAATAGGACAGGGGACGGAAGGCACTCTAGTGCACTTGTACTCACCCCTTACTGACCTCTTAGGAATCTGGATAGGTCAATCGTGGATAATCTAAGGGTAAAGTGTTGAGGGTTTGGGGATGACACTAATGAGTTCCACGCTTCGACAACTCGGTTACTGAAGTCATATTTTTTACAGTCAAGTTTGGAGCGGTTAATATTAAGTTTAAATCTGTTGTGTGCTCTTGTGTTGTTGTGGTTGAAGCTGAAGTAGTCGCCGACAGGCAGGACATTGCAGCATATGATGCATTTAAGAACCATTGTGAATGGTTCTTAAATGAGCCATTTTTTGGGAGCTTTAACACTGGGACAAAAAACTGGCAACTTCTGATTACTCATGCAAGGTGATGATGGAAAGTCTCTGTCCTGGTCCAACCAAGTCAAATTAAACCTGACCTTATGAGAATCTCAGAAGGGCAGCTAATAACAGTAAAAGAAAATAAACAGAAGTAAAATATGCCAAGATAAAAACAATACTAAAGGGCTGGTGAAAGAAGGAACTCTGATTCTTTTCCACTGGCAAGAGAAAAGGAACCAAATACATTTTCTGAGGAAACAAATTCCGGGACTTGATAAATGTTCTTAGTGACAAAGAACTCACAAAGTCTTTTCTGCAGACTATCAAATTAATTTAAGGTGAAGTAAACTCCAGGGTTCATTGGGGGACCTAGAGCAGGATAAGCCAAGGACCCAGCCTTTGAAAAGTAAGTGTAAAAGAATCCATAAAAAGTACAAAGTTTTCCATCTGTAAGGAGCCAAGAAAACGTATCTAAGATGGTAGTTCCAAAATGCAGTGACCATTTTACTTCTTACATTTCTGTATTGAGTAGAAATATAAATATAACTTCTGTATTTATAGAAATATAAAATGTATGAATACAAAAAACAGTTACTGATTTAAAACACAGACACATACACAATATCAGAGGTGAGATTCATCAGGTTTTGACCAGTTCTGGAGAACTGGTAGCAGAAATGTTGAATAGTCCGTAGAACCCATAAATACCACCTTTGACTAGCCCCACCCCCATGTATTCTCTGCCTCCCGAGTCTCAGCTGATCGGGAAGAAATGGGGATTTTGCAATCATCTTCTTCTGGAGTGGGGTGGGAATGGAAATTTTACAGAATCCTTCCACTGTCACGCCCACCAAGCCATGCTATGCCTATCAAGCCACTCCCACAAAACCGGTAGTAAAAAATATTGAATCCCATCACTGCCATCAAAATGTTGGAAATAAGGGCAAAAGGATAAGCCAGTGTCATCCCAACAAGATAGACCAAACTATGAAAGAGATGCCACGTAGATCTAACATTACTTTTATTAGAACATTATAGAAAATCTGAATATGCTTCTCCTCATCCCTATCTTATTTTCTTTAGAATTAGGGTGGTGCTTGTCTGATACATTTTCTTAAACTTCTCTTGATATTTTTTAACTCATTCATTCATTCATTTATTAAATTTGTATGCCACCTCTCTCCGTAGACTCGGGGCGGCTCACAACAATAATAAAAACAATTTATCACAAATCTAATATTAAAAAGTCTCTAAAAACCCGTTATTTAAAAAAGCAAGACATACACACAACATACCATGCATAAATTATATTTATGCCTCAATTCCCCCATGTCTGATGGCAGAGGTGGGTTTTCAAAAGTTTGCGAAAGGCAAGGAGGGTGGGGGCAATCCTAATCTCTGGGGGGAGCTGTTTCCAGAGGGTCAGGGCCGCCACAGAGAAGGCTATTCCCCTGGGTCCCACAAAACGACATTGTTTAGTTGACGGGACCCGGAGAAGGCCAACTCTGTGGGACCTAACCAGTTGCTGGGATTTGTGCGGCAGAAGGCGGTCCTGGAGATATTCTGGTATGATGCCATGAAGGGCTTTATAGGTCATAACCAGCACATTGAATTGTGACCGGAAACTGATCGGCAACCAATGCAGACTGCGGAGTGTTGGTGTGACATGGGCATACCTAGAGAAGCCCATGATTGCTCTCGCATCTCCATTCTGCACGATCTGAAGTTTCCGAACACTTTTCAAAGGTAGCCCCATGTAGAGAGTGTTACAGTAGTCGAACCTCGAGGTGATGAGGACATGAGTGACTGTGAGCAGTGACTCCCGGTCCAGATAGGGCTGCAACTGGTGCACCAGGCGAACCTGGGCAAACGCCCCCCTTGCCACAGCTGAAAGATGTTTCTCTAATGTAAGCTGTAGATCGAGGAGGACGCCCAAGTTGCGTCCCCCCCCCCCGAGGGTAATGGACGGACTCATGTTGATCTGTTTCTTGAATTGATAGCAGTTCCTTCTTCTCTTAATCAAGGACCTCCTCTGTACTTTCTACAACCTGTATGTTAGAAGATTAAAGGTCTTCCCTATCCCCTCCATCAAATCATCTGAGTTTTGTAATGCCTGCCCAGTTTGCTTTATAGTGTTTTTATCAGCACTTTCCTCTTTCGGGAATGTTTAACCTTTCCTTGTGAATGGGTAGAAATCCCACAACCTACCTTAAAACTCATAGGTTTTTTTAGTGCCATGTCCTGGAACTAATAATTGCATGAGCTTGAGATGTGTGATAGGGAGAAAATCTATTTCCCACCCATAATAATATGTAAAACTTTCTTTTCCACTTTAAACAGTCTTCTGTGACAACAATATTGGCTAAATTAAATTATCTGTAGCACTTTTAATTTTGGCTAAATTAAATTCTTTGCAGCACTTTTAAATTAACATTCAGTGTAGAGTGGTACCTCTAGTTATGAACTTAATTCTTTCTGTGACCAGGTTCTTAAGTAGAAAAGTTTGTAAAAAGAAGCAATTTTTCCCATGGGAATCAATGTAAAAGCAAATAATGCGTGCGATTGGGGAAACTACAGGGATGGGGGAGGCCTTGTTTCCTCCCAGGCAATTCCTAGAGAGGTCCCATGGAGGCTTCTCTCCACCTTTTCTGGCCCTATTTCCTCCCAGGAGATTCCTAGAGAGGCCCCACGGAGGCTTCTCCCTGTCTTTTCCGATTACAGTTTTGGAGTCTCAGGTTCTTAAGTAGAAAATGGTACTTGAGAAGAGACAAAAAAATCTTGAACACCCGGTTCTTATCTAGAATATCTCCGAGACCACCTCCTGCCGCACGAATCCCAGTGGCTGATTAGGTCCCACAGAGTTGGCCTTCTCCGGATCCCATTGACCAAACAATGTCAGCTGGCGGGACTCAGGGAAAGAGCCTTCTCTTTGGCGGCCCCGGCCCTCTGGAATCAATTCCCTCCAGAGATTCGAACAGCCCCCACCCTCCTTGCCTTCCGTAAAATGCTGAAGACCCACTTTTGTCACCAGGTGTGGGGATAATTACCATCTTTCCCCCCTTTTTTATTATGTTTTGGCCTTACTGTATGTTAGATTAGGTTGATGTGTATGGTTGCATAGTTAGGGATTTTATTATGTTATTAATGCTTTTTAAAATTGATTTAATTTTTATTATTGGATTTATAATGTATTGTATTACTGTTGTGCTGTGAGCCACCCCGAGTCTTCGGAGAGGGGCGGCATACAAATCTAATAAACTATAACTAAGCTAACTAGAAAAGTTCATAAGTAGAGACAAAGGAAAGTATGATAGCTGAGCATTCTATTTGATGGCTTACCGGTTTGCTCTGAATTGAAAATACTCTGGTGTATGACGTCTCCTTTGTCCTGTACTATATGGTTGGAACTGCTTCAGATAACATATTTGAAGGAGGATGGGTAAGGGTGCAATTGCCAGAGTCTGTGGGGGCAGAAGCCTCCATGCAAGTATGATTCATTATTTGAAATGATCAGATTATTATTATTTTTTGAATGGGGGTTGTCAGCTAATAAATTAGAATAAAAGGATCAAACATTATTTCAGTATCATGGGTCACCCACTCACTCACCCACTCAATTTATTGAGCCTTAGTATTCTTCTTTGACATGAATATTTAAATAATACATAGCTTATTAAGTTAGTTTCCAATCTTATTAGCAAGTTTGGGAGAGGAACTAAATTTCTATCAGCTAAAATTCCTGTTACATTGAAGTTGAAAAATTTATACATGGGACTTACCCTATACTTTCAAGGTGGAAACGTATAATATTATATAAAGATGGAAACATACTGTTACATAATTATATTCTTGAGCTGAAGAAACACCATTGTATTTCCACGTAGCTTTCTTTATCTAATTGCACAGACCACTCTAAATATGGATTCATTGGAAAATGGATACTGATGATTTTGTAAAATATCCAAACCTCTCTTCCCTTAAAAATAAAATATTTTACATTTCTGCTATATAGTAAGCAAATGAAAGAATGCTTTTATAAGCATTAACACTATAACAGTGATGGTGAACCTATGGCAGGGGTGCCACAGGTGGCACACAGAGCCATATCTGCTGGCATGCAAGCCGTTGCTTTAGCTCAGCTCCAATGTACATGTGTGTGCCTGCCAGCTGATTTTTGGCTCACACAGAGGCTCTGGGAGGGCGTTTTTGGCTTCCAGAGAGTCTCTGGGGGATAGAGGAAGGTGTTTTTACCCTCCCCCAGCTTCAGGAAGCCTTTGGGGCCTGGGGAGGGCGAAACATGAGCCTACTGGACCCACCAGAAGTTGGGAGACAGGGGTAAGGTGTTTTTGCCCTCTCCAGGCATTATTGGTGTGGGCACTTGCGCATACGCGATTGCGCGCACCCATGCTCTTTCACCACCTGCGGAAAAAAAGGTTTGCAATCATTAACCTATAATATTAAAATATAGTATTAGAAATTGGTTGACATTTTTCTAAATATTATCATAGCATTTCACCTTTGTATGTTTCCATTTCAAAATGTGAAGGACAGAGAACTTTCTCCAAATTGTAATTGATTAAAAATAAATGACTTTTCCCAAAGCGGCAATCAAGACTATCATTATCTATGCACTCGGTAGAATGGAGTCTTGGAAGGAGAATGTCATTAATGATCTCATATCTGAATTTGCTGCCAAGAAAAATAAGAAAAGGAACATTTAACTTTTTAGCTTGTATAAAGTAAAATTAGGGCAATGTTATTTAACAGGACCTACTAAAAAGTGGCAAAGTAATATGTAAACTCTTTTGGAGAGTTTTTCCTCCAGTATTTTTCCTTAGGCAATATAAAAGAAAGATAGAACAAGACAACTAAATTTAGCTTCAGTATCCAAAAACATAGTCCACATTGGGCTTGTGATCATGGACTTCCCAAGATATGCCTATGTTACACCAACACTCTGCAGTCTGCATTGGTTGCCAATCAATTTCCGGGCACAATTCAAAGTGTTGGTTATGACCTATAAAGCCCTTCATGGCATTGGACCAGAATACCTCTGGGACCGCCTTCTGCCGCACGAATACCAGTGACCGGTTAGGTCCCACAGAGTTGGCCTTCTCCGGGTCCCGTCGACTAAACAATGTCGTTTGGCGGGACCCAGGAGAAGAGTCTTCTCTGTGGCGGCCCTGACCCTCTGGAACCAGCTCCCCCTGGAGATTAGAACTGCCCCCACCCTCCTTGCCTTTCGTAAAGTTTTTAAGACCCATCTCTGCCATCAGGTATGGGGGAACTGACACATCTCCCCAGGGCCTATACAGTTTATACATGGTATGTTTGTGTGTTTGTTTGCTTTTAATAATGGGGTTTTTTAGTGTTTTTAAATTATTAGATTTGTTCTTACACTGTTCTTGTTATTGTTGTGAGCCGCCCCGAGTCTACGGAGAGGGGCGGCATACAAATCTAATAAATAAATAAATAAACACATAAATAAACACATAAATAAATAAATAAATAAATAAATAAAGTTTGTTTATATTAGATTAGAAAACAGGGAAAGGATGACTATTGGCAGATGTCCTCCACTTTGCATGAGAAACAGTATGTTTATGTCTTTTAATTTTAGTATGCTCAGTTTTAATATACCCTTTTGTACATTGTGATATCAATGTAGATATTTCAAAGATTATGTACATCAGGGGTGAAATTCATCCGGCTCTATCCGGCTTGCGCAATACAGTAGGGCCAACTGCACGAAGCCCCTCCCACCCACACAGACATCATGACATCACTTTTTTGTGACAGTATTCAGCATTTGCGTATGAGCTGGTAGGGAAGGTAAGTGAATTTCACCCATGATTTACATCATTTGTATTTTTGCCCAATGGAGAAAATATTTGTTGGTGTAAAATGTGATGAGAAGAAATTTTCAGGAATAGGCCTTAAATGAACATATATTATAAAAATCTTTTTTAAAAGCTGAGCAAAAGAAGGACATTTTGGCCATTTTAAGTATGCCAAGAGTCAAACTTCAGGTCTTTCTTCAGACCCCAGTTTTAGTTGTTCTTTCCTTCTCATATTGCATGCAGCAAGTTTCTTCATTCTGCTAAATGCCACTAAATTAGTGGTTCTCAACCTTTCTAATGCCACAACCCCTTAATACAGTTCCTCATGTTGTGGTGACCCCCAATCATAAGTCTAGCCCCAATTCTCCCAACAGAGCTTTAAGCTGATTGGCAGGAAAATTAGAGGTACATCCCCACTGTAAACTCCTGATTGGTCAGATTATAAAAATATGTTCCAAAGTGCCAGAATAGAAGCTTTAGTTCTTAACACCCTGGGAAATTTATCTTTTCCCATGGTCTTAGACGCCCCCTGTGAAACAGTCATTCGACCCCCAAAGGCGTCCCGACCCCCAAGTTGGGAACCACTGCACTAAATTTATAATTAAAAATTAATGGATGTTCCTTATAACATATAAAACATGATATACATATCTAGCCTAGGCAATTATTTCTTTTTATTGCTTAGAAAATTACAAAAGTCAATCTGTTTTCTGAATTCTTGAACTCAAAATAACCCCTTGGTTATTTTCAACTTTTGTATAATTTTGTGACCCAATATTTCTTTGTTTAACGTAAAATTCTTGACTTTTTCTTGAACATTTTCAGGTGTTTCCTTCAAAGAGCACGCTTTCTTGATAGTTGGTTGAACTTCTTCTACATACATAAATCTTGATTTCTAATGTATTCTGGCCAAGTTAAGATTGGCTCGAAGTCTCTGCTTTTAAGAAAGACTTGAAAGCATACCTTTTAACATAGTCTTTTAAATTGCTTTTGCAGGCTTAACTGGCCCTGTAACGTTCTTAAATTTTTCTTTATTTCATTCTGCCTTTCTGGATTCTGCAAAAGTATGCAGTTCTCAGTTTTCAGTTTTGACAACTTTAAGATATGTGCACTTTAATTCCCTTCAACTTCATGCTAACCAAAGGAATTCTGGGAGTTGAAGTCCACACTCTTAAAGTTGTCACAGTTGAGAAACATTGATCTGCCAAGCTCACATCGTTAGGGTGGTGTCATGTGACATATCGGGACTTTCCCCTCCTTTATTAAACCAGGTGTGGGTGTGGCTATCTGACCTGTGAGCCAGGAGTTTGACAGCCCTGATCCAAACAGACTCAGCAGCTGTCCGGTTTTCTTGATAGGTCAGGACGTGAAACAGACACAGCAAGAATTCCAGCAATGATTTTTACTGTTGTAATATAGAATAATAGAATCTTGAAAAATTGTCAGACTTTCTCTTCATTTCCATTTGTCTGTCTGTCTGTCTGTCTGTCTGTCTGTCTGTCTGTCTGTCTGTCTGTCTGTCTATCTATCTATCTATCTAATTTCTATGCTGCCCTTCTCGAAGCAACTCAGGGTGGCGTACAACATAATGAGAAACAAAAAGAAATCTAATTATTATTTAAAAGAATTATTTATAAAATCAGTGCAGTCATTCCCATTCGTTAAATTCAATCATTCACACCCCTAATCCCTCCAGCCAGCGCAGAAGGATACCATGGTCGGTGGTATCGAAAGCTGCTCAGACATCAAGTAACACCAGGATAGAGGATTGGCCCCTATCCCGGGCCCATCAGAGATCATCCATCAGTGCGACCAAAGCAGTTTCAGAGCTGTAGCTGGGCATGAATCCTCACTGCCGAGGACCCAGACTATCGGCTTCATCCAAGGACTATTGGAGCTGGAGCAACACCACCTTCTCAACAATCTTCTCTATAAAGGGAAGGTTGGAGACAGGACAATAGTTGTTCCGAACAGCTGGGTCTAGAGAAGGCTTCTTGAGGAGGGGGCACACAGCTGCCTCCTTGCAGGGAGCTGGAAAGGACCCCTCCCTCAAAGAAGCATTGACAATCTCCTGGACCCAGCTCCGTGTCACCTCCCTGCTGACTGAAACCAGCCAGGAGGGACATGTATCCAATAAGTAGGTGGCGGAACTCACAGCTCCCATAGCCTTGTCCACTTCATCAGGCCCTAGGTGTTATTTTGGGTTTCTTTCTTACATTGCAGTTATATAACCCATTATCGGAGAGGGGCGGCATACAAATCTAATTTATTGTTGTTGTTGTTGTTGTTGATGATGATGATGATGACCTTAGTAAATTGTTCTGCAGGTAGCAGGGTACTTCAAAGATAAGCAGCGGTGGGCTACTAGCCGTAATGCTAAATTGCACTCACCACCACAGCTCGTAAATGCTTGCGGGGCCAGTGCGATTATGCTTCACCTGTGGAGGTAGCAAAATCGTGCACGGAGCCACAGGTGCACCCGTGTTTCAGCATGCACGGAAGCAAAAAAACCCTCACCGAAACATGGGCGCACCTGCGGCTCTGTGTGTGATTTTGCTACCTCCACAGGTGCAGAAGCAAAATTGCACTGGCCCCGCAAGCATTTCCATGCTGCCACGGCAAGCTCAATTTAGCATTCCGGCTAGTCAGCCCGCCGCTGAGTATCTCCTTTATTTTTGGATACCTCTTCTGGAAGGTATTCAGGGTATGATACCACCAATTTTGTGTCATTTTATTTTTGAATTGTTCTGTGTTTTGCTTTTTGTGGCAAGCCATCATGAAGGAATGTAGAGCTTGCCTTAGGAATAGGAAAAGAATAAGCCAACAATTAATGAGGACTTTTAAACAAAATATTTAGTCTGAAGAAAGAGGAAGGAATAACAAAGAAGCTCAAAATAGCCCTTTCTTTATTTTGTTTGTCACAAGATGGAACAGAAACTCTTAACATGTTATCAAGATTTTGTTATTCTTAGAATTCCTGCTGTATCTGTTTCACAACCTTGTATATCTCAAAGGGTTGACTTAAGTCTCAAAAGCCACTTCCTTTAGGAGAGGCATCAGGCCTAGGGTTTCCAGATACCTGAACATGCAAAGGAGAACCTGAATAGTTGGCAAGAAGGACACACTAACTTGTTTAGCTTTCTTGGATTTGGTGATAAAAAATACAATGAAAAACTGAAAAACAGAGTTTTTGTAAGACAGAGTCGACTGACAACGAGTCAGTCGAGGTGACTGGGGCATGTACTTGTCCACCTGTCTGGGAAGAGTTTGATCTGGTGACACCTGATGAAGTGGACAAGGCCATTGGAGCTGTGAGTTCCGCCACCTGTTTACTGGATCCGTGTCCCTCCTGGTTGGTTTCGGCCAGCAGGGAGGTGACACGGAGCTGGGCCCAGGAGATTACCAACGCTGCCTTGGGGAGGGGAGTTTTTCCATCACTCTATAAAGAAGCGCTCGTGCGCCCCCTCCTCAAGAATCCCTCCCTGGACCCAGCCATACTTAATAACTATTGTCCAGTCTCCAACCTTCCCTTTATGGGGAAGGTTGTTGAGAAGGTGGTGGCACTCCAGCTCCAGCGGTCCTTGGAAGAAGCCGATTATCTAGGTCCCCAACAGTCGGGTTTCAGGCCCGGTTACAGCATGGAAACCGCTTTGGTCGCGTTGATGGATGATCTCTGGCGGGCCCGGGACAGGGGTTTATCCTCTGTCCTGGTGCTCCTTGACCTCTCAGCGGCTTTCGATACCATCGACCATGGTATCCTTCTGCACCGGCTGGAGGGGTTGGGGGTGGGAGGCACTGTTCTCCAGTGGTTCTCCTCCTACCTCTCTGGCCGGTCGCAGTCGGTGTTAGTGGGGGGTCAAAGGTCGGCTCCTAGGTTTCTCCCTTGTGGGGTGCCTCAGAGGTCGGTCCTGTCCCCCCTGCTATTCAACATCTACATGAAACCGCTGGGCGAGATCATCCAAGGACATGGGGTGAGGTATCATCAATATGCGGATGATACCCAGCTTTACATCTCCAGCCCATGCCCAGTCAACGAAGCGGTGGAAGTGATGTGCCGGTGCCTGGAGGCTGTTGGGGCCTGGATGGGTGTCAACAGACTCAAGCTCAACCCAGATAAGACGGAGTGGCTGTGGGTTTTGCCTCCCAAGGACAATTCCATCTGTCCGTCCATTACCCTGGGGGGGAAATTATTGACCCCCTCAGAGAGGGTCCGCAACTTGGGCGTCCTCCTCGATCCACAGCTCACATTAGAAAACCATCTCTCAGCTGTGGCGAGGGGGGCATTTGCCCAGGTTCGCCTGGTGCACCAGTTGCGGCCCTATCTGGACCGGGACTCATTGCTCACAGTCACTCATGCCCTCATCACCTCGAGGTTCGACTACTGTAATGCTCTCTACATGGGGCTACCTTTGAAAAGTGTTCGGAAACTTCAGATCGTGCAGAATGCAGCTGCGAGAGCAGTCATGGGCTTACCTAGGTATGCCCATGTTTCACCATCACTCCGCAGTCTGCATTGGCTGCCGATCAGTTTCCGGTCACAATTCAAAGTGTTAGTTATGACCTTTAAAGCCCTTCATGGCATCGGACCAGAATATCTCCGAGACCGCCTTCTGCCGCACGAATCCCAGCGACCGATTAGGTCCCACAGAGTGGGCCTCCTCCGGGTCCCGTCAACTAAACAATGTCGGTTGGTGGGCCCCAGGGGGAAGCCTTCTCTGTGGCGGCACCGACTCTCTGGAACCAACTCCCCCCGGAGATCAGAACTGCCCCTACTCTTCCTGCCTTCCGTAAACTTCTCAAAACCCACCTTTGCCGTCAGGCATGGGGAAACTAAACATCTCCCCCTGGGCCCGCTGAATTTATACATGGTATGCTTGTGTGTGTGTATGTTAGTATAGGGTTTTTTTAAACTTTTAATATTTTAATTAATTGGATTATGTATTGGATTGTTTTTTCACTTGTTGTGAGCCGCCCCGAGTCTTCGGAGAGGGGCGGCATACAAATCCAAATAATAAATAAATAAATAATAAACAAAGTATTTATGCATATCTGTATATTGACTTAATTTTTTCCAGCAACACATACTCCTTTTTCAAATGCAGGAATGTGCTAGAGATTGGAAGGCAAATGACTTCAGTTTGTGGCTTGTTAATTTCAGGCAATAGCACAAGCAAGTTGGAGGGTACTAATTAAGTTCATGGAGCAGAGCATGTTAAGTTGTGGCTAGCATTTATTAGGAAAGGGCTGGGCTGCAGAAGAAAGCTGCTCAGAAAGAGAATCTTTGTAGATATAGGTAGTCCTTGAGTTACAACTGGTTATTTTATATACAGAGAGAGAGAGAGAGAGAGAGAGTGCCACTCTAAATAGTTGCACCAGCATGCTGCATCGCCACATGTTGGGGTGCTCCATGTTCACATGACCATCATTTACAGGGTGGGCTGATAGCCAGAACGCCTAATTGGGCTCACCTCTGCAGCTCTGGAGGTACCATGAGGTCGAGCGGAATTATACTTCTGTGCATGTGCAGGTAGTAAAATTGCACACGGAGATGCAGGTTGCGCTTGTGTTCCAGCAAGGTTTTTTGCTTCTGCGCATGCCTCCAGAGCCGTGTAGGCGAGCCCAATTAGGCATTCCAGCTAGTAGCCCACCCCTGATCATTTATGATGTTCTTCATTGGTTTATGGAGTTTTTTGTAGTTTCTGTCAAAATCCACCCATTCAAATGAATGGGTCCGCTTGATAACTGCAGCATTTACTTAACAAACACTGCAAAAACCAAAAAAAAAAGCCACAATACTACTTCCAGTCTCCATGAGTGTTATAACCGTAATAACTTACAACCAGGTTTTTGATCAAATTATGATAATAGATCGAAGACTATCTACACTCAAAAAGCCAGAAGGTATTTGATGTTACGCCTAGACTACTCAGGAGATTTGATAACAAAACAAAGGACATGCCCTCCTTTTGCCTGATATTGGTAATCTTAATCCAATCTAGAATATGATGACTTATCTTCAGTGGTGGGCTACTAGCCAGAACGCTAAATTGCCGCCACAGCTCGTAAGTGCTTGCGGGGCCAGCGTGATTTTGCTTCTGCACCTATGGAGGTAGCAAAATCACGCACGGAGACACAGGTGGCCCTGTGTTTCAGCGAGGTTTTTTTGCTTCTGCGCATGCTGAAACATAGACACACAAGCTGTGAAAGTCATAGTCTTTGATTTCCACTCTTTTATAAAGTACGTCAAGGAGTATGTTCAAGATCTTTTCCCCCACTATAAATCATTTTGAGGCAGAAATAAGAATGTTGTTGAGGGTACTAATGGATATGCTATTTGTTTGACTTTCAGAATGTCGTGTCGTGAAATCTACTTCCTATACCAAAATAGCTTCAGCACCACGTCGGAGCACCACCAAGAGCCCAGGTCCATCCCGACGCAGCAAATCTCCAGCATCCACCAGCTCAGGTAACAAACTGCAAACAAATTTGACTAAGGAGAAGGTAACTCTGTGGCTATCATATTTATTATTACCTCCGTACTTCCATGTTTTTGTGATGCTGTGATTTCGCTGAGGCTTACCTCGCTGGGAAACCCGACCTTCCGTTGCCAATGGAGCGCCCATTTTTGCGATTCTGGGATTCCCCTCCTGGGATTTCCCTACAGCATCGCAAAAATGCGGAAGTCCGGAGGTGGGGTTTTCCATGGAGGGGAGTCTCAGGGGAATCCCAGGATCGCAAAAACGGGCACTTCGCTTGCAACGGAAGTCTGGAGGTGGGGTATCCCAGCAGCGGTGGCGGGTTCATAAGGCAAAAAAAGTTTGTAAGAAGAGGCAAAAAAATTCCAAGCCCCAGGTTCGTATCTTGAAAAGTTCGTATGACGAGGGGTTCGTATGACGAGGTACTACTGTATTTCCCTTCCCTTCTTGCACCTCTTCAGTAATTTCTCTACTGTAACTTTGTCAAGGTCTTGTGTAGGGGTGACACTTAATACTAATATTAGCAACATGGAATCTTCTGCATCCTGTGCAGTTTATATCATTTTGGAAAGGATGTGTTCCTTTCCATCATTAGCTTCACAAATAAAATTCAAACAATGTCAGACCTGCTGAAAGTAAGACTATGTCTATGTCAGTGAACCAGATAGCATCTGAGAAATAAATCACATTCCACTCCTGTGCTCTCACACAAGGTTCGATTTATTAATATGACCATTTTGGATTCGGGGCTGTCGTTCCAACACTGAATTTCTCTTCAGTACCCATCCAGGTTATTATTATTATTATTATTATTATTATTATTATTATTATTAATAATAATAATTACATTTGTATGCCGCCCCTCTCTGTAGACTCGGGGTGGCTCACAACAATAGTAGCAAAACAATATGTAATACAAATCTAATAATTTAAACTAAAAACCCATGATTTAAAAACATGCACACAACACACCATACATAAACCATATAGGCCTGGGGAAGTTATTTCAGTTTCCTCATGCCTGACGGCAGAGGTGGGTTTTAAGGAGTTTACGAAAGGCAAGGAAGGTGGGGGAAATTCTAATCTCAGGGGGGGAGCTAGTTCCAGAGGGTCGGGGCCGCCACAGAGAAGGCTCTTCCCCTGGGACCCGCCAGACAACATTGTTTAGTCGACGGGACCCGGAGAAGGCCAACTCTGTGGGACCTAATCGGTCGCTGGGATTCGTGCGGCAGAAGGAATTCCCAGAGATAAGGTTCATTTCACATCCCCACACCCACAAGTGCAATCATGTGGACCAATCTGGTGCAGGGATTACTGGCTTCTTCATTAGTTCAGTTGACCTTGGACTCTGCGTAAAGAAATGTTGGTGGCATCAATCACTCCCTCTGTCTTTCTCTCATCCCTCCTGTTTCCCTATCGCTGCTAACTGTGTCAGGCCAAAACTTCTAACTTCACATAATGACTTTGGGCCTGACAGGCTATTTGTTTGTCTTCCTAATGTAACTGCATACAATACTGTATATAATTTTCAAACTTTCATTATGTGTTCTGAAAAATGTTAGGGTCAAGTGGCAATAGAATGGCAATGGAATAGGCATTGGAAAATACGGTAGAGAGTGAATCAGACTTTCATTTCAATTACAGAAGTTTGCTTGTTTATTTATTTATTTATTTATTTATTTACAAGTATGTATTTGTAATATACATAGATATAACATTGTTTATATACATGGGATGGGTACTAATAAGAGGGAAACATTAGGACAGGGATGGTAGGCATGCTGGTACACTTATGCACACCCCTTATTGACCTTTTAGGAATTAAGGTGAGGTCAACAGTGGATAGTCTAAGGGTAAAGGTTTGGGGTTTGGTGACAAAACTACAGTCAGGTTATTAGCTCCAGGCATTAACTATTCGGTTGCTGAAGTCATATTTTCTGCATTAAAGTTTGGAGCAGTTTGTATCTGTTGTGTGCTCGTGTATTGTTGTGGTTGAAGCTGAAGTAGTCGCTGACTGGAAGGATGTTGTAGCAGATGATTTTATGAGCTGTGCTTAGGTCATGTCGAAGGCAATATAGTTCTAAGCTTTCTAAGCCTAGGATTTCAAGTCTTGTTGCATAAGATATTCTGTTGCAAGTAGAGGAGTGAACAGCTCTTCACATAAAGTATCTCTGGACTTTATTTATTTATTTATTGTCTACACTTCTAGAACTTTCCTTATGCTACAAGTTGAAACGATTTCAATTGTTTTGAACTAGAGATATCAGAAAAAGCGTTTAGCATTTAAAATGTACTTTCCATCTCGAAACGTTGGGATTTGCTTGAAAGTTAAATAAGTGTTTAGGGAAACAATAATCAAATAGAAGTCTTTCAATGAAATGCACAATTGTGCTTTAGCCTTAATTCTAAACAAAAATCACTTGGAAGCAAGCAATTAATCATGCTAGCAGGATTGTGTTGTTGGCAACATTGGTGTCAGCCTCCATTAGAATGCCCTGTTATCTCTTATAAATTATCTATGTCTAAGCACACCACACCAATAATATTATTGACGGATGAGTGGTGATTCACAAGCAAATGTCTTTGGCATTAATGCACCAAAAATTCTCCAAAGGTTCCTATGATTTCAACAGTAGATTTCCTGTCTTTAATAGTAAGCCCTTCGGCTGCAATAGTAATTTAATCCAAGGACTAATTCAAAGTTTAATATAGTTTTGGCCTCCAGATGTTTCTGAGCTCTTGGCCAGGGCTGCTAGGGATTACTTAAGCAACATTTGGAAGGCTACAGGTGTCCCAACCTTCGTGCTAATCCTAACCCAATGCGCAAAAAACTCCCCAGTTTTCCAAAGGCAAATTTAACATAACAGTATTGCAATAGTTAATTATCATTCCACAAAGTGCTTTTTATGTCTGAGCTGAATAAAGAACACATCATCTAGGTAACCAGGCAGAATATTTATCACTGTGCCTAGTTGGCAGATGGGAAAGAAAAATATCCCTCCCATCTGACAATGTTTTAAAATCCAGTTCTCTCTCTACTGGGTGTAGCAGTTCCAAGGCTATCAGTCAGCTAAGCTATGATAAAAAATTATTATTATTATTGTGATCTTTGGATGAGTAATTTGGTATATTGTTCCCAAAGGCACTTCATTATGATTCAGTGTGCAGCAACATATAAGATTGCTAAGGCTATGGGGGCTTGGCAGATCAGAGTGAGGGCTGCAGTTGCTCAACATCCTGAAGTTGCGGCGTTGTGTATTGACACCTTTGATGTAGCCCTAAGACGGCACCTACACCACCTACTGCTGCTTGGAAGACGTCAGCCTTACGCAGAAAAAGCCTTGGCTTATGAATCCGGCATTTTATTCAGCTCTCTTTGTGAGCTGCTTTGGCAACCTTTAAGTACTCCTAACGCTTCCTGTTTCTGCCAGCGTGTAGTACAAAAAGCAAATATTTTCCTGCTTGGCTTTATCAGGTTAAAAATAAGTCTGTTTCCATGTTAGAACTCATAGAAGGTAAGTTCAATGCCTTATTAGTATCAAGGCTGGAAATGTCAGCGCAAAATACAGAATTTGGATGTCTGTTGGTTACTGCTTTTTATGGCTGGTGTACAGTATATATAATCGTGATTTAGCCATAGCATGTTTGAGAAGACATTTTATTATATAGCATCTCTCTCTCTCTCTCTCTTCCCCTCCCTCCCTCCCCCTCTCTCTCCCTTTCTCGCTCCTCTATCTTTTCAGTGCAATGTTAGCATTATTTGCCTATGTTTTCTGTTCTACAGCTTTTACAGTTGTGAAGTTTTTATATTGAATGCTAAGGCAAATCTTATGTAAGTAGGAACAAATTGTAGAGAATATAGCAACAGTTTAGAAGCCTCTCGTTTTCATGAAGGCAACTATGAAAGGCTGAATGACTGATCTTATTAATCAAAGAGTCCCAGATGATTTAATGCCTAGGTCAAATGTATCACACAGAAATCTTTCCAACAATTCCAAGTTAGTATCAGTAGTAATAAATGCCCTTTTATTGTAATGCAATAATTTGATATTTCTAACAGATAACATTAAAACATTCCCTTATCTCTAAAAAGGAGGGGGAAAGACCAATTGTTAAAGGGTTTTTTTTAAGAGCAAGTATTATTATTATTATTATTATTATTATTATTATTATTATTATTATTATTATTTATTGGATTTGTATGCCACCCCTCTCCGCAGACTCTTGGGGGGAGGATGGATAATCAGTCCAGAGTTGAAGACAATACTTTTAATTTCATTGTGGCTACATATTGAATACAAATTGGTCAATCACTTGTTAAGTAAAATGTATATCAACTGAGTACAGCGTATAGTGATTAATTGCTTAAGAATTGAACCTTTACTCAAATCTTATTAGGAGTACACAGACTGCAAAAGGGCAAAGCAGAAAGTGTTGGCTAATATGAGCAATATGTTTTTTGGTGTTT
Source organism: Erythrolamprus reginae (assembly GCF_031021105.1). Taxonomy (NCBI): domain Eukaryota; kingdom Metazoa; phylum Chordata; class Lepidosauria; order Squamata; family Dipsadidae; genus Erythrolamprus; species Erythrolamprus reginae. The sequence continues at coordinate 29,282,107 of NC_091953.1, read as the reverse complement.
AATTATAGTGGTGCCAGATCCAAAATCATGTTTTCTTGTCTGTTCTTATGTTTCTCTAGTTAATGGAACGCCTGGAAGTCAGCTTTCTACTCCCCGTTCCGGGAAGTCTCCAAGCCCTTCTCCTACTAGCCCAGGAAGCTTGCGGAAACAGAGGGTAAGAAAATGCAAGGTTTGAAGGTGGCCAAGTGAATCGTTTGATACCAAGTTTCTTAATCTAGCAAATGTTCTGATATCACAACCCCCATAAAATGATAATGCAAGGAATACTATGCTAATGAATATAAAGAAATAAAATGGTGGCTGGTTGACTGGTGGTGGAATGTTTGTTTGTTTGTTTGTTTGTTTATTTTGTCCAATGCACAATGAGGGTTTTAGTGGTTATATATCTATATACACATAGTAAAATACATGATGAAGGTTATAGAGGAGATACTCATAGTAAAATATATCTAAGAAATAATAGAAAAGAAGATATAGTAATAGAACATACCAATGAAAGAACAGAAGAAGAGATATAGGAATTGAAGAAAGGTATAGGAGATATAGGAGAGCAATAGGACAGGGGACGGAAGGCACTCTAGTGCACTTGTACTCATCCTAGGGTTTCCCAAAGCTGTAGCAAATTTTGAAAAATGTGTCTGTTTTGCATCCACTTCTGCATGAAAAACAGGAACATTGTCAAAATGAACTCCACATTTTTCTCCCTCCTCTTCCCTCACTTCTCTTGGTTTGATCATGAGTTTGGCAATCCAAAGATGCTGGATCATTGTTCCTTCCACTTTGTTTGCTAAGTCAACTACTGTCCTTACCAGACAAAGTAGGAATGGAGTGAGTTCTGACAGCTCTGCAATTTTACTAATTCAGGTAGTACTTAATTTAGAATCACAATTAGGATTGGAACTTCATCATTAAACAATGTCTACGTTAAGCGAGTTGCACTTGATTTTATGATTGTTAATCAAACCATGTGGTCATTAAGCAAATCTAGCTTCTCCCACCCACCTCAACTTTGTTGAAAGTTGCCTGGAAAGGTCACAAATACTGATCATGTGACAACCGGATACCATTGTAAATCTATGCTGGTTGTCAAGCGCCCAGATTTCAACCACAGGACCATGAGATGTTGTGATGGGCATAAGTGCAAGTATTGGTTGTAAGTCACTTTCTTCTGCACTGCTGTAAATTTGATGGTCGCTCAATCAATTGATTAAAATCAATGATCACCTGTACAGCTTTGCTACTGAATCCAATGAATCTGTTTTTTTCTGACTTGTGACTGTTGCCAAATGATTTGCCTTGTTCTCTATTCCTGGGCGTTGTACTGAAAATTGTACCCTTGTGTTGACTATCGTGGTCACTTCATGGTAGATTGGAGAACAGCCCTTTATATGCCCAAACTTGACCTGAGCAATGGTAGGTTTTTAATCGTAGCAGTATCTCCACACAAGCTTCTACTTAAAACACAAATTGTCGTTTCATTGATCCTGGATGTTCGGGTTCGGGAGGCCACTGAGAAGCCCTGCTGTCCGGCTGACGTCTTTTAAAACAGCCGGGGGGCTTCTCAGTGTCCTCCTGAACCCAAACGCCAAACCCAAACTTCCAGGTTCGGTGTTCGGGAGGCCGCCAAGAAGCCTCCCGGCTGTTTTAAAGGGTGACAGCCGGGCGGCGGGGCTTCTCAACAGCCTCCCGAACGCCGAACCCAGAAGTTTGGCAAACGTTCGGGTTTGGGAGGCTGCTGAGAATCCCTGCCGCCCGGCTGTCACCTTTTAAAACAGCTGGGGGGCTTCTCAGTGGCCTCCCGAACCCGAACTTTTGCCAAACTTCTAGGTTCGGTGTTCGGGAGGCCGCTGAGAAGCCCTGCCGCCTGGGCTGTCACCTTTTTAAAAAGCTGGGGGGCTTCTCGGCGGCCTCCTGAACTCCAAACCCGGAAGTTCAGGTTTGGCATTCGGGTTCAGGAGGATGCTGAGAAGCCCCCCCACCGGCTGTTTTAAAAGGTGACAGCTGGGCAGCGGCGTTTTTTTGCGGGGGTGGGGGGTTTCGTTGCATGGATTAATTGGTTTTACATTGTTTCCTATGGGAAACAATGTTTCATCTTACAAACTTTTCATCTTACGAACCTCCCCCAGGAACCAATTAGGTTCGTAAGACGAGGTATTACTGTACTTGAAATAGTCCTTGAAAATTAGCATTGAAATCCTTTTACTTTGGCATTAATTATCTCTTCTCTGTAAGAGAAAAAATTAATGAAACAATTATTTTACTTCTTAATTCAAATAGGAATTAATTTAGAAGGTTTTTTTTAAAGTTAGAAAGTGTTCACCTTTTGTTAATCACCATAGCAACAGATACATAGATTACATGTGCTTCTGCAGCACTTTAATTAAACAATCAAATTATTTGATTGTTAAACTACAATCTACAATGCCAAAACATGATTATCCAAAATATAAGGTATTTTATATTAAGATTTTTTTCAAAACTTATTTTTAGTTTCTCAAGAACTACCAGCATTATCATATCTGTCATCAATAAATAGAAAGTGTACAGATTATATCACATGGTTTTAAAGCCTTAATTTTTAATCAAAATATTTTAAAATGACAATGGTAAAATAAAAACAAATTGGTATTTTTCATGGACAAATTATAGGTAAAGAAACAGAAGTTCCTTTTCTGCCTATAGAAAAAACTCCCACTTTCAGATGTAGCTATTTCTTCAAGCAATTTGGATGTCAAAAGTTTATTTACGTGAAAGGAAATGGAGCCATATTTTAAAATACCCATTTTTTTTTTTTTGAAATAATGTAGTTCATACTATTTAAGCAAGAATTAGTGAACTTCATACTGGTTATATTGTGGGTGCTACCAATATGAGTTAAGGACTTCATATTAGCTTGGAGCCTGGAATTATATTTTATTTCTGTTTGGTCAAGGAATAACTGGATTGGAGTTTTGATTGGGGTGGGGAATAGAACCAAAGAGCCCTTACACTCATACATTATTATATGAAAAGGTTCAAAAAGAAGACTTGACCATTAGAACATCATAAAATTCACGATCACTTTCACTTTCCTTATGTATAGGAAACTGACTGTAAATATAAATATAAACAGAAAGGTAATTTGTTTTTAAAATGTAAAGTGTAAATAGAACAACTTTGAAGAAATTTAAGCAAAAATTAAAAATTATCTTGATTGTTTTCGTCTATCAATCAACTGCAAAACTATATCTCCCCTTTCCTGATAATAAATATAAAATAATAACATATTAAATAATAAATTATTTGCATTCTAGTCATTATACCAACATCTTCTGCCTTAGCAACTGCTTTGGTCTATCAAATGATAGCCCTGAAATACATTGAAGCTTTCTGAATAAAAGTGTGTGCCTTCATTGACATCTCTGCATTAACCAACTGTCCTGATTGTCACTTTATGTGAATGCAACATCTGCTTTTTACAAAATAAAGAGAACTGGAAGAGTTAAGAAACCCATTGCTTGTTATCTGAAAACTGCCAAAATATCATCTTGCTCAACCTAGACAACACTCTTTCACTGACCTTTTAAGTTTATATTTTAAAGGGTATTTTCATATAGCTTGTATATTGAATCCCCTGGCTACAGCTATGTGTACGTTAGGAACTGGCATTTCTAAATGATGAGAAATTCAATACTATATGATTACTGTAGTTTGCTAGTTTTCTTTCTCCAAAACACACTTAAATTGCCTGAATATTCACTCTGCATATGAAATAGCCTTAAACATAGTTCCCTCTAAGCTGAGCAGTGAGCAATTGCTCACTTAAAAATCATCATCAACTCAGAGTTTTCCAAACCTGCCCAGAAGCCAAGAGGGAAAGAGTGAGAGGGAAGGAGAGTGAGAGGAAGAGAGGAAGAGAGAGAAACAGATAGAAAAAAGAGAGGAAGGAAAAGAGAAAGAAAAAGAATGGGAGTAAGGAAGAGAGAAAGAAAATCAAAATCTAGTTTGAAACTAGCTCAACTATTTAAGTGGCATTTTGATATTGATAGAGTTGCCATATTATGAGCTCACTGTTATAGACACACAGTACAGTATTTTATTTTGAAATTCTCTGAGGCAAAACAGGGTGGTTTTTTTAATTTGTTTGTTTGTTTGTTTGTTTGTTTTTTCTGTGCCGCCCAGTCCCGAAGGGACAGCCGCTCAGACACTATACTTTTCCGCCCACCCCAAAAAAAATTAGAGGGAGCACTAGCCTTAAACCTATGTCCCTGGATCCAATGTTTCTTCACAATGAGACAGTGTAAATGTTACAAACCACAAAACCTTGGTAAAATTAATCTGACTGTCCTTTTTATTTTCCTGTTGTGGTTGGCTCTGGCCCAGCTCCTGCCCCAGGGAATGGGGAGGGGATGCAGGGGAAACCTCAACATGTCATAGGCCTGTGTTATTTCCGACAGAGTCAGTGCAGAGTTTAGTTTCCTTGGATGAAGAAGAAGGTGGGAGTGACTTGGAAGAGGGGGGCTTGGCACACAGCCCAGGCAGTCAATCTCCCTTATCTTCCATTGATTCGGATGAAGGCATCTTGGACCCACGCAAGAGCAGAATTATGTGTAGAAGAGACCAAGTAAGGACATATTACAGGAGATAAGAGAGGCCACCTGTGTTTGGGTGGGGCTCCAGTAATTAGGGCTGCTGCTATAAATAGCAGCGTGTGGGTTTGGCCGTTGTGGAAGAGTATCTGATCGCAGTTCTTCAGGAATCGTGTGTTGCTGTTTTCTGGACTTTGTTGATTTTTCACACCTTTGAAACCAAAGCAGAGCAACGTGTGTGTGTGTCTCACTTCATTGCAAGAAGAAGGGGTGTGAAGTTTCTTCACAGCTGCTAGCTAAGTACTTAATGACTGCTTAAGGGAAATTGTACAGACTACCCGGTTGTTTTGGGAAGAGTGCTCTTTGCAATTCAAAATGAGTGCTTAGTTTATTTTGAATTTTGTGATAAAGAACATTGTTTTGAATTTTCAAACGTGTGTGTGTCTGAAATTTGTACCCTTGAATTTTTGGGAGGCTCCTACCAGAGAGCCCGGCAGAACATTTTCCAATAATAAATATTATGGAAAATATTGAGCAGAATCATAGGCATTCTGATTTACAACCTTTTATTCTATGATACGTCAGACATAAACTGCTCCCTTTAAGTTACAAATAAAAAAGAAGAAAGATCTTCAGCATATATTAATTTCTATGCTTAAAGCACTAGTATGCACTGATGTACAGTACTTTCAGCCTGAGGACTATTACTGAGATTATCTGTTTAAAATATTTACCAATGAACTGCAGAACAAAAGTTTCAGTAAAATGTGGTTGAAACCCTAGAGTGCTGATCTTCCTTTTTCCGTTGTAGAGTAATGGTGGTATGTTGGCCATCTGTTAAATTAAGCTGATCTGGAAGTGAAGTACTTACAGATCAAATCCTACTTTTATGCAGCTACTTTCTTTAATGTAGGTGTGCCATAAAAGCAGCCTGGTGGCCAGAAACTGAAGCAGGAACTTCCTCTTAAAGTTTGTTTAATGGTGATGACATTTCAAATGGTGCAGCCTAAATTAAAATTTAGACTTGCCATTTATATTGCGTGCTTTAGGTTCTTCAAAGGCTTTTTGGTCTGGAATTATCTCTTCCCACCACCAGTAATTCTAATGTGATCTACAGCTATGTTGCAGTACAGTGTGCATAACTTCACAATAACTGCCCAGCAGTGGTGTGCTCCTATGGGTACCGTCAGGTACACAGTACTGGTAGTAAAATTTTGGTCGGGCACACAGTACCGGTAGCAAAATTTTGATTCCCCCCCCCCTTTTTTTTACTTCTGGGCTCTGGGTATGTTTATCCTATCATGCCAAATGAGGTTGAATATATATAATTTTAGAAGAGCTGTGCGTGCGTGTGTGTACATATACTTTATATAGCAGATAATCGGGGTGGGCTACTGCCCGGACAGGGGGAACGCAGTGGGGTAGCGACTCCACCCCAGAACACCCAATTTGCACTGAAAGACATTGAAACAAAATGAATAAGCCACGCCCACAGTGTGGTAGTAAAAATTTTGGTAGCCCATCACTGCTACCCAGGACGTTTGCCCAGTTATAGTCATGCAACATATGAATTGCTGTTCCATAATTATGGAATAATAATTGAGAGAAAAAAATTAATATCCTTCAAACTTTTGAAATATATAATGACCAACCTTGACCGTCATGTAATAAATAAAAATTAAAGAAAATAAGTCTGAAGCCTTTACAATAGGATTTAGTGTAGCTCATGATGATTGTTTAATTATTTCTGCCAAACATAAAGAGTATTACTTGTTAGTAAGTTATATTTTACCCAGAAAGTATACAGGAAAAAAATTCATTTCATTACATTTCCAGCAGGTGGTATGGTGACCAAAATTTTCTTACTAAATTATGGTCTCTTACCAAAATAATATTATTTGGTTGAGTGGATTTTATCTGATTTGTATTGAAATTTATCTTAGAGAATAGCTTGTGGTTTTCATTCTTTTCTGATATTACAAAAAAGATTTGTATTTTATTTTTTAAAGAACCCTTACAAAAGGCATTCATTTAACCCCAAAGAGCAACTGAAAACTGTTCTCATTCAAGTATTTCTGAAAAATGTTTTTGTCCCTAAATAACAAAATCTGTTGCTGATTTATAATATTAAACACAGGGAAAAATAGCATAAAATAAGATTAATTTAAATGTAGATTAGTAATTAATGTAGATTAGTAAATAATTTTCTCACCGGTTTAAAGCAGATAGTGGAATTTCATAATGTCCCTGCTCAATAATAATGTGATGAAGGATAAACTAAAGATAAATGATTGTGGATTATTAATGTATTCAATAATATTTGCACTGTGAATTCCACCGAGTTTGGTGGGATACACAATTACATTTACATGTGATGGCAGCTTTAGCGTCCAACTTTAATTTAATGTTTCATTATTCTTCTAGACAGATTCATACATTATCACCCAAGCAACTTTATGGCTAGGAACTTTTCTGGAAACTATTTGGATCATACCAGAGATCGGAGCAAACAATATCTAGTCACATAATGTCCTGCTTAAATTTTAATGCATTCCCCAAACAATAATTTATTAAGACTTGGACTGAACATATTACAAAGGGAATACTGTAATTGGCAAGCAAGGCATAAATATTAGCAAGCCATGGTTTGTTATCCAAAACTTTGTGTCAAAATTTTTGACTCCTGGTGACTTCTTGGGCTAATCCCTGTAGCTTTGTTGGCAAGGTTTTTCAAAAGTTATTTACTATTGCTTCCTCTACAGGGCTGAGAGAAAGTGACTGGCCCAAGGTCACACAGCTGACTTTGTAACTAAAGAAATACTAGAGGCCACAATTGTTTTAATCAGTATACCAAACTGGATCACTACTTTAAACGCTAACATTTTCAAGGAAACATACTGGTATTTTGCTTAATTGAAAGTTGTGGTGTTTATTTTTTTCTTCCTAATAGTTTGAAAATCTTAATGCACTCATTAGTTTAGAGTTCAATATAATTCATTTTTATCTCAGTAATACTTAATCTCTGCTCCTGGATCAAAAGCAGAACTCAAATGATGTTTTCCCTTTAGATCTGGGGGTGCAGATCCGAACTGTGTATTTCAGTTCTATTATTATTAATACGGTTGAAAAGTAACTGTGCACTGAAATCAAAGATCTCAGAATGATCTGATTTTTAAATGATATTATTCAGGTTTATTTTCCTTAAGATTAAAAATCTGTGGAGTCCATTTTGTAAAGTGATCTAAATGAAATAGAGCTACATCACCATTATTAATGACTATAGATTGTTTAAATTACATTATGATACATATTATTTTTAAATGATGTATTGAAACAAACATGGAAATAAATATGTGCAAACTTGAAATTTATTTCTTTTTACTGTGAATATGGTAATTAATATCAGATATCTTTTCTGTCTGGGATTTTACTATAAACTTCCCACGCAAATGCTCAATTTATTTGGTACATTCCCAACCTGTCCCTGTCTGTTTTCTTTGTGCAACACCCCCCCCCACACACACACACAAACCAGAAAAGGCTCATTGCTATCATGAGAGTTTGATGCTCAGATATCTTTAATAGTCTAGGAATGTATTTCCACTGTCTTGTTTTATCTCTTACCAATACTCTGCCGCACGAATCCCAGCAACCGGTTAGGTCCCACAGAGTTGGCCTTCTCCGGGTCCCACCGATGAAACAATGTCATCTGGCGGGACCCAAGGGAAGAGCCTTCTTTGTGGTGGCCCCAACTCTCTGGAATCAACTTCCCCCGGAGATTAGGACTGCCCCCACCCTCTTTGCCTTTTGCAAACTCCTCAAAACCCACCTCTGCCATCAGGCATGGGGAAATTGATTCCCCTGGGCTGTCTCCACTTTATGTATGGTCTGTATGAGATGGATGATTGTTTTTATGTTAAGGGTTTTAAACTGTTTTTAACTATTGGATTTGTACTGTTTTCTTGTTGTGAGCCGCTCCGAATCCTTGGAGAGGGGCAGCATACAAATATAATAATAATAATAATAATAATAATAATAATAATAATAATAATATAAAAGAAGTATCAGAGTGATAGAGAATTCATCAACCTGATGTTCTTTGGATATATTGGACTTCAGCTTTCATGAATTCTCAGTCTTTGGGCGACTAAGTTTGGAAATAATAAATTGGAGAATATGTTACATTTGGGCAAGATTGCTTGCCTGTATATTCCCAACTCATCTATGAATCTTATCATACTAGATGAAGCCAACTCTTTAGAATAACTCTTTGTCTCCACTTATTTGGCCATTCAGCAGCTCATGGACTCAAAAAAACATGTTGGCAGCCATCTGTTAATATTGTGTGTTGAATAGATGAGTTTAGTTCAGAGTTGTCACTGAAAAGTAGAAATGAGAAGGCAGTGATAAGTAACATTTTCCTTTCACAAGAAGAAATTAGTCATATCACTTATAGAGATTAAGGCATAATGAATTTAAGTGTAAAAGTTCTTAGAAGAAAGGGGTCAAAAGATTACAATTAATATACATTGAACAGATTTTACCTTCTTTTGTATTATAATTCTGATCCTTAAGTAGTTGAAAAATTTATAATTTGATTCCTTATAGCTAGAAATCTATTGATAATATCTTTATTTAGTAAAACCAAGGTAATTTGATATAAGAAGCATTATTATTAGGACTGCAATTTCTGAACCTTAGAAATACCACTAGATGGTAGCAAGCAGATACAGAAAACGTTACAATCTCTGTGGTTTGGGGAAATTTGCAGTCCAGGCTCAAATATTATGTTGCCTCTTGAAAGAATATACAATTATGTGAGCTTGCTATAAAAATAATAAGTATGTTAATTATCTATACAAATAAAATACAAATACCACCAAGGCTCTTTCCTATTTATCTAATTTATGTAAAAGTCCTATTTATCTAATGTGTTTAGTAAAAAAAATATAGTACACTATATATGGTTTGAAATGTCTCTGAATATTGTATTTATTGCATTGTATTGTATTTATTGGATTTGTATGCCGCCCCTCTCCGCAGACTCGGGGCGGCTAACAGCAGTAATAAAACAGCATATAACAATAATCCAATACTAAAAACATTTAAAAACCCATTATTATAAAAACTAATCATACATACAGACATACCATGCATAAAATTGTAAAGGCCTAGGGGGAAACATATCTCAATTCCCCCATGCCTGTCGGCAGAGGTGGGTTTTAAGCAGCTTATGAAAGGCAAGGAAGGTGGGGGCAATTCTAATCTCTGGGGGGAGTTGGTTCCAGAGGGCTGGGGCCACCACAGAGAAGGCTCTTCCCCTGGGTCCCGCCAAGCGACATTGTTTAGTTGACGGGACCCGGAGAAGACCCACTCTGTGGGACCTAACTGGTCGCTGGGATTCATGCAGCAGAAGGCGCCCCCTGAGGTAATCTGGTCCAGTGCCATGAAGAGCTTTATAGGTCATAACCAACACTTTGAATTGTGACCGGAAACTGATCGGCAACCAATGCAGACTGCAGAGTGTTGGTGTAACATGGGCATATTTGGGAAAGCCCATGATTGCTCTCGCAGCTGCATTCTGCACGATCTGAAGTTTCCGAACACTTTTCAAAGGTAGTCCCATGTAGAGAGCATTACAGTAGTCGAGCCTCAAGGTGATGAGGGCATGAGTGACTGTGAGCAGTGAGTCCCGGACCAGATAGGGCCACAACTGGTGCACCAGGCGAACCTGGACAAACGCCCCCCTCGACACAGATGAAAGATGTTTCTCTAATGTGAGCTGTGGATCGAGGAGGACGCCCAAGTTGCGAACACTCTCTGAGGGGGTCAATGATTCCCCCCCCCCAGGGTAATGGACGGACAGATGGAATTGTCCTTGGGAGGCAAGACCCACAGCCACTCCGTCTTGTCTGGGTTGAGTTTGAGTTTGTTGACATCCATCCAGGCCCCAACAGCCTTCAGGCACCGGCACATCACTTCCACTGCTTCGTTGACTGGACATATTAGTAGCTCAGGTTGGTAGTTATGTTGGTTTGAGCTCTGAGCTTGAAGATTTGGTTGCAGAAGTTTTGTCCCCATTCAAGGAGGTATCTTCAGTGCACTTTGGATTATGCTTGTGTGATGTAAATTAGTGCTGGTGTTGTTGAGATGTCTTCTGATGTTGTCATGGTCTGGTTTGGGGTTGATTCGGTTGACTGACCACTTCATACGCAGCCAACCAAATCAACCCGAAATCAGAAAATGACAATATCCAAACAACAACACCATTAATTTACATCACACAGACAGTATTTCAAACCAAGGACTATGACTCAGCAGCTAAAACCAAATCAACTCCAAAACTTTTGCAACCAAATCTCCAAGCTAGAGCTCAAACCAACATAACTACACAACCCAAAATCAGACAAGACTCAAAAAGGCTATTTAAAGGTTATTACTCCCCAGACAAGCACAATTCAAACCCCACTGAAGATGTCTCCATGAATGAGGATGAAACATTTGCAACCAAATTGCCAAACTTGGAGCTCAAACCAACAACATACAACACGTTTTCCCGAAAATAAGACCCTGCCTTACATTTTTTTGAACCCTGAAATAAGCGCTTGGCCTTATTGCGACGTACTCAAAAGCCTGATTGGGCTTATTGTCAGGGGATGTCCTATTTGGGGTGTATTTATTAATAAATTATGTAATAAATTATAAATTATACTATGTATTATTGTCTTATTTGGGATGTATTTGGGGTGTATTACAAATGGTATATGGTTTACTTCACCCTTTGTAATACACACACACACACACCAATGTGTACAACAGGAGCGGGTTGACACCATCGCACTGGTAGCGAAAATTGAGCTGCTATGGCGAGTCATTCCTGTAGTTAACTTTACAGGTAACTTTACAGGTAACTTTACAGGTAAGAAAGCAGAAGAACATGTACCGGTGACTAACACCTCAAATCCTAAATGATGAATTACTCAAAGAAACAGAGCAATAAATTTTCAATAGGACACTTTAACAGAGGTATTTTGAATTGTTAAAAAATGAGACTAACAAGGAAGTATAATGTTGCATACCATGTTTTTATATAATAAGCAGTAAGTTGAAAATGGTTTCCAAAGATGTTCATAAAGAGAATGTTTCAGAAGCTTTGTTTTTTTTAATAAAAAAAAATCATTTCCGATTATCAAGAAGTCCCTCTAGATCAGTGATAGTGAACCTTTTTTTAGCTCAAGTGCCGAAAGAGCGTGGGCGTGTGCTATCAGCATGTACGAGTGCCCACACCCATAATTCAATGCATGGGTAGGGTGAAAACAGCTTACTCCACCCCCTGGAGGCCAGAAATGACCTGTTTCCCAACTTCTGGTGGGCCCAGTAGGCTTGTGTTTTGCCCTCTCGAGGCTCCAAAAGCTTCTCTGGAGCCATGGAAGGGTGAAAATGCCCTCTCCCATCCCCCTCGAAGGCTCTCTGGGAGCCAAAAACACCCTCCCAGGACCTCTGTGTGAGCCAAAAATCAGCTGGCCGGCACACATATGCACATTGGAGCTGATCTAGGGCAACGGCTCGCGTGCCAGCAGATATGGCTCCATGTGCCACCTGTGACACCAGTGCCATAGGTTTGCCATCACTGCCATAGGATAAATAAAATCAATATATTCAACTTCTGGTTTTCTTGGCAGTGGTGGCTTGCCATAGATTCGCCATCACAGTTCTAGATGCTTTTTGTTATAATCTAGCTTTCTTGAAACCATATTAAATTATCTTTATTCAATCCAATTCTGTATTTTCAGAGCTCTCAGCACAGTGGCTCCTCTACCTCACTAGCCTCTACCAAAGTCTGCAGTTCGATGGATGAAACCGATGGGACTGGTGAAGGTAATATAAGTAGATAAAATGCCTCTCGGTTTGAAATGTGATAATACAAAGGTCTCTATAATTTATTGCCTCTAAAAGTTAAAGAAAGATTTTTGATATTAGGGCAGAATTGATGTTTTGTATGAAACTGTCTTTGGCATCTATGTGTTACTGTATAATCAGGTACTTCCATAGCTATTTTCCATTTTTTGCAATAATCAAAATATTCCTAAGGTAAAGGTAAAAGGTTCTCCTTGCACATATGTGCTAGTTGTTCCCAACTCTAGGGGGTGGTGCTCATCTCTGTTTCAAAGCCGAAGAAGCAGTACTTTCCAAAGACGTTTCCGTAGTCATGTAGTCGGTATGACTAAATGCCAAAGTTGCAAGGGACGCTGTTACCTTTCTTTCAAAAGTGGTCCCTATTATTCTACTTGCATTTTTAAATGCTTTTGAACTGCTAAGTTGGCAGAAGTTGGGGCAAGTAAGGGAGCTCACTCCGTTATGCGGCACTAGGGATTTGAGCTGCTGAACTGCCAACCTTTCGATCAACAAGCTCAGTGTCTTAGACAATGAGCCATGCTCCCATCCAACATATTCCTACTGTATATCATCTACTAAGTATGAGAGTACATGTCCTTGACAAAAAAAAAGTTTGGTTAACTTTCTAGTTCAGATTGTTTATAGAGGTTTTAATTGATATGGTTTGAAAGTTAATTAGTTATTGCCTAAACCTTTTGTATACAAGCCACAAATAGGAGGGGTTATATAATGATTTCATGTGAGCTGAACTGAAGTATTGTGAATGTTAGTCTGCAACCTAGTCTGGATTTTCAAATTGACTGCCAACATCAAGGGAGAGAGATTTTCTAGGGAGACAAAAATTGACTCCTTGAAAAAGGTAGAAGCAAAATTAAAATTGGGAACTGAGGGAGAAGCTATGGATTGAAAGTAGGAAAAGAGGGTTCTGGTATTTTTCAGTGATTCAGATTAAGGGTGGAATTTTTTTTGCAAAAACCAATTTTCAATTAAATGAAAGGTTTCAGGGTTTTTTTTTTTTTTAAAAAAATGGCTATTTCTTTAGAAATAATTAAATATATTCTGTCCAGGACTTGTATTTAACCTTTCCTTTTTTGTGTGCTGCTAAGTCATTTTTATTTGCTAGTGAATTCTATATAATTTCAGGCTTCTTCCAGTGTTTAAGGTGAGCATGAGTATGTTATTGCTGTTTATAATTTTCTTATGTTGTATAAATTGAACTCCACGAAACATCTATTTTTAGATTCTGCCAGAGAAATTCTAATTTGTTGCAGACAGGTCTTCACAGAAATTTTAAATAATTTTTCTTTTTCTGCTGAGTTGATCATTCTTCCAGAGCATGACATTAATCTTGAAATCCTGCCAAATAATTTTCCTGCACAACTTTTGTCTAGTATAATTAAGAGTAAATTATTCTTTAATTTGTTTCTCATGCTTCTCCCTTTCCCTGGAACATCCTATAGCATCTCATCTCAAGATAGGCATAATTAGTCATTTGCAATTAATCATGTTGATTGTCAAAGAAAATGGGTGGGTTATTTCACGATTTTTTTTCAGAATAAGAAGAAATTATTCACATTGGATAGGTCAAATCTTATTTTATTATTATTATTATTATTATTATTATTATTATTATTATTTATTAGATTTGTATGCCGCCCCTCTCCGTAGACTCGGGGTGGCTTACAGCAATGATGAAAAACAATATATAATGACAAATCTAATAGTTAGAATCTAAAATAACAATAATACATTTAAAAAGTCTAAAAAACAAGAAACATCAATATATAAAAACATACATACAGTCATATCATACACAAAAAACTACATAGGCAGGGGGGGATATTTCAGTTCCCCCACGCTTGACGACGAGGTGGGTTTTAAGGAGTTTACGAAAGGCAAGGAGGGTGGGGGCAGTTCTAATCTCTGGAGGGAGCTGATTCTAGATTGTTGGAGCTGCCACAGAGAAGGCTCTTCCCCTGGGTCCCACCAAATAACATTGTTTAGTTGACGGGACCCGGAGGAGACCAACTCTGTGGGACCTAACCGGTCGCTGGGATTCATGCGGCAGAAGGCAGTCTCGTAGAAACCCTGGTCCGGTGCCATGAAGGGCTTTATAGGTGATGACCAACACTTTGAATTGTGACTGGAAACTGATCAGCAACCAATGCAGACTGCGGAGTGTTGGAGTAACATGGGCATATTTGGGAAAGCCCATGATTGCTCTCGCAGCTGCATTCTGCACGATCTGAAGTTTCCGAACACTCTTCAAAGGTAGCCTCATGTAGAGAGTGTTACAGTAGTCAAGCCTCGAGGTGATGAGGGCATGAGTGACTGTGAGCAGTGACTCCCGGTCCAAATAGGGCCGCAACTGGTGCACCAGGCGAACCTGGGCAAACGTCCCCCTCGCCACAGCTGAAAGATGTTTCTTTAATGTGAGTTGTGGATCGAAGAGGATGCCCAAGTTGCAGATCCTCTCCAAGGGGGTCAATAATTCCCCCCCCCAGGGTGATGGATGGACAGATGGAATTGTCCCTGGGAGGCAAAACCCACAGCCACTCCGTCTTATCAGGGTTGAGTTTGAGTCTGTTGACACCCATCTAGGCCCTAACCACCTCCAGACACCGGCACATCACTTCCACTTATTTGAAACATTATCCACATTATTTGAATAATTATCCACATTGGATAGGTCAAATAACAAGTCAAATCTTCCCATTGGATAACCAAGCCCAATGGGAAGATTTGATTTGGTATGTCTTCTTTTAAAAGTGAATTGAGATATGAGAACTCATAAATTAACTGTTTGGTTTTATGCTGTTAAGATAGTGTTGTCTCAGTGACATCACAGATAGAACGTCTTCAAAATCGTTGGTCTCCCAACTGACCTTTCAGATCTTCCAACTATACATTAATAGCAGGGGTGGGCTGCTACCTGGATGCGGGGGGAATGCAGCAGGGTAGCAAAAATGGAGCTCCATCCCAGAGCACCCAATTTGCATTGAAATATGTTGAAAGAAAATGCAGGGCATCCTGTTTAAGCCACACCCGCAGTTTGGTAGTAAAAATTTTGGTAGCACTTCACTGATTAATAGCCTTTGTAATCAAAGCCATTCAGCTTGCTGCTTCAAGCTGCAAAATATTGGAAGAATAATGTGCTATGAAACTGATTGTAAGATTATCAGAATCTACTGAAATAGGTGGCTCTAACAAATTTAAATCATCAAACAAACTCAGGACATATATGCAAATATCTTGGCCATCTTGCTTTTTTTTTTTTTAAGTGCAGGGAATCATTTTTTCCTTGTGGGCAATTTTAATGTCAGGTATCATCCGTCTGCTCATGAATATTTCAATCCCAGGCTAACCAGCCTATTCTGATCCCCTGTGTCTAGAGTCTGTAGGAATCAGGAGGCAATGGGAAAAGCTAAAGCTTTGCCCTGACAAAACCAAGTTTGGTACAGATTCATCTCTTTAATCAAATTGAGAAAGCTTACCAAAAACAAAACAAGAAGTTATCTGGTCAGGACAGTTTAATGATTCCACTGATTGTAGAACAGAATTTAAAGGATTAAAAGAAAATATGTTTGATGAAAATCTAATGATTAGAAAAAGCTAAACATGATTCATTTAAGAGAAGGTATATGGCTTGAGTTTTTTTTTTTAATTGAAGAATAGTAATTCTCTAATGGCTGCTAAAATAAAATAAATATAATCCATTTTTCCTCTCTTTTGATTTAACTGTGAAGGTGTCTGGTGTCCAGGTTGAATGTTAGTGACATTATTGAGAACACTTATTTAAAAACCAAATATTTTATACAAAAGGAGGAAAATAGGAGTTATCACATGAGCAAGTTTGTGTTGTTCTCAGCTTACAGGATGTAATAAAACAAATGTTTGAGTGTTAAACTTCTTTTGCAGATACTTAATTATGGTGTGTTGAACTAATCCTGCATTGAGATGAAATAGTTATGTCTGTGAATTGATCACCATTGTATATGAGATACAAGCAATGGGTTCAGTCACTGTCCATAAACTTGATATTTAATATTGTGAAACTTTCTGATAATGTCAGCAAGATGGTTCTTCTGTTTTGCAAAATACCATTTATGGATGGTTTCAATTGTCTTAAACAGTATAGGTATAGGTAAAATATGTATTAAATGCCACATATGTGTTGCTTTTCCCACAAATAAAGCTTACTAACAATTCTTTTTAGAAGTGTTGGATGAAGGCTTCCAGGTTCCAGCCTCAATAGCAGAGAGGTATAAAGTCGGTCGGACTATAGGAGATGGAAATTTTGCTATTGTAAAAGAGTGTATAGAAAGGTGAGCAAGCTTGTTCCCTTATTACTGTTAAAAGCATTTCCTAACATTAGACTATTCCTAGATCATATCTCTATTTACAAATGATACGTAACAAAATAGTGCTTCAACTACATAGCTATAACAACATCAACAAAGACTCCAGCTAGGCCTATAAAGAACAGTTTTTGTTGATGTTGTTATAGCTATGTAGTTGAAGCACTATTTTGTTACGTATCATTTGTTAATAGAGATATGATCTAGGAATTTGATAAATGAATTGGTTTTATTTTCTACCATCCTTGATTATTTTTTCTGTAGTTGGGTCTTATGGGACATATATGCTTTTGGAAACACAATAGTTTCAAAAGCTTCATATATAAGCAGGTACAATAAATATTTTGGAAATTAAAAAAGTCCATCTGTAACATAACTTTTTCAGTTTTGACTTCCAACTCTCTGCTGTTACCAGCACTAGTCTATATGCTACATTGGTTATAATCATATAAAATAGAACTTGCTGGGGGTCAACTGAACAGAAAATAGCTGTTTTTCCATTAAATGTTTGGTAAAGAAGAACTTTTAGGGAGAAATCCCACTTTCTTCCTTTTGGAGCATTTTGGTCATGTCAGAAAAATTCCCTGTGCAGCAGCTGTTGGCATACACAGGTCCTTTTGTAGACAGGAATTTATGTGTAGAAGCTAGTTGTTATATGCAAAAGAATCCTAGCCTGATGGGGTAAGCTGTGTTTATTACAAGCAACCAAGGCAATCACAGGCAAATCAAACATGTGTTCTTTTCCAGAATTATCTAAACAGTATAGATTAGTGTATAATTAAATAAAGAAGTTATTCCGTTCCAATTCAGGGATTGAGTAGAATTGATTTATTGCATTTCATTCTTCTTTTCCTTTAAGAGGTTCAAGGCAGCTTTCATATTCTTCCCTTCTACTGATGCTGTCAATCTGTGGGGAAGCATACATCCCTAGAATAACTTAGGTTGAGTCAGGGATAAAGTTGTGTCCCCAGAAACCTAAGCCCAGTATTCTAAGCTTCATGTCACAGTTTAACAAATGAGAAAATATATCATTCCGGGACATTCAATGGAATTGTTCAGGCTATCCTACCAAAGTTTTGTCATATATTTAAGCCCATCTGAAGTATTATATTTTAAGGTGAGGGATAGCAAAGAAAAGAGGCTGAGTGGAGCAATTCAAATGCCACACTGAATTTATTATTCCTTAATGAGGCAACTGTTGCTTAATAAAATAGCATCTGCATATATTTCTGTTTCACTAGAACTCAGAATATAAAATTTGAATTTTTAAAAAAATAAAAGTTGAACATGCAACCTATGATGAAAAATAGGGGGGGGGAGGAGCAGGAGGAGGTGGATTCCAACTGGTAATCCACATAAATATAGCATTTTGATATCTTATTTCAGAGTAACTACTATGCCAAGAAGCCCTCTAGTGGGAAAATGATGCCTTGCTCAGATATATATATATATATATATATATGTAGATTGTTCTGAGTTCGGGTTTTGCCCCATGTAATATTTTGCATGACTATGCGACGTTTCGGTGAAATCACATTCACCATCATCAGGCTGAAGTTGTAAACTTCGTGCTGCTGTAGATATAGTTATATATCATTATATCTATATGTACATGTATATGCATATGTATTTTAAAACAATGGTGCAATATGATAAAACGTGAGATGTTTCCTAAGTCTTTGCTTTAAATAGTGAATTTCAGCTTCATTTTAATCTTTAATGTTTTCATTTCTATTAGCAATTTTATTATTTAAATCAATATCATATATCTCTTCATATTTCACAGCAGCTTGCCAACAGTAACAGAATAGAAACATTATAAAAAGTTCCTTATTTTCTGCTGGAGATTTTCTAGTTGTTTCTATTAAGATATACATTTAGGCTGTTCTGCAAAATAATCTTGAGGCTAGGTGTTAAATAGTAAAAGGTTGTCACTATTGATAAATGAATTTAATCTGTTTCTTCCTTCTTCTGAATTTGTTAGGTCAACTGGTAGAGAATATGCCCTGAAAATCATTAAGAAAAGTAAATGCAGAGGAAAAGTAAGTATTGAGAACCTCAGTGGAGTATCATATGTTACAGAGGAATCTTATGTTCAGTTTTTTAATTAGATTAATCTGCAGGCACTCCAATTTAGTGGTTAATTTAAAAAAAAATTGTAGTCTAACATTTGCTGAACAACAGATGGAACAAGGATTTGGCAGGGCACCCTGACATGTTCACAAGGTTTTTATAGGAAAAAATAGCTTACATTGACTCAGAATTACGTATCAATTGGAATCTAATGTGATGATGTGAATAATTTCTTGTGATGTTATCTTGGAGTTATTTGGCCATGTGGAAACTGATGAAATGGATAGGAGTCCCTGTAATATGAGCTTGGCTACATGTGAACTTCTTTGAACACTTCATCGATCAGCCGATGTAGTTAGATTATTATAATATGGTTTGTAAAAATCTGCCTTTGAAAATGTCCCAGAATCTATAATTATAACATTCAGGAGCCAAGATATTAATTACGTATGAATTATTCTTGTAATATAATATCCAAACTCTGGTTACCTCACAGATTTTTTAAAAAAACAAATGTCCAACTACAGTTACATAGTCAAATTAAATTAGTGTTTGTTTTAATGTAGAAAGCCTTATATATCATGTCTTCAAGATGTATTAGCAATTGTTTCTTTCAAGTGTAATCTCTCTGGCCTGTGCATATATAAACAAAGAGAAGCTTTTGATACCTGATCAGGGAGATTTGGTCCTGAAAAATTTGATAGTGCCTTTCCTGTTTGGTACACACATCCCATTGTAGCTACAGGAGGCCCTACACTGCTGATATTTCTGAAGATGGTGAAGACTGAGTATTTTAGGGGTGTGGCCAATATCGCAGAGCTAGGGGTATCTCCTTACGATCAGGACATTTGAAATGGAGAGATTGTGGATTGCCTGGCTGACAAGATTTAAGCAATTTGTGCTGGAGAGAGGTGAAAAAGTGCTGAAGCTAGGTGAATGTTTAGCAGATTTAATGCCAAAAGAAGGCTCACGAAAGACCCTCCCTCCCATATTATTCTTATTATTGAGTCTTGATTTGATGTGATTGGTGTGTTATTCTTCTTCTAAATCATTCACAGATGTTTTAAGTATCAACAAACATCTAGACTCATAGTCTCTAAAATATTCTGGAGGATTCACATAAGGTAAAACAAGCAATAGAGAAGCAATATAGATCTGATATAGGTAGGTAGGTAGATGGATGGATGGGTGGATGGATGGAGGGAGGGAGGGAGAGAGAGGTAGAGGGAGAGAGAGAGAGAGAGAGAGAGAGAGAGAGAGAGAGATACAGGTTGGAAGTTTAATTGTTCACAGGCATACTAAAAGACAATGTTAAATATAGGAAAGCTTAAATCTAAATAAAATACTTGCAATTTTAAATGGTCTACCTCTATTTCTCAGACTCAGCATAGTCATTGAAATGCATTAATTTATAAGGGTTCTAAAACTTTAGTGTAGTGATTAAGACAATAGATTAGAAAGGAGTAGCCTGTGTGTTCTAGTCCTCTCCTAGGTTGAGAGGCTAGTGAAGAGATTTGGGGTCAATGAGTGTCTCTTTCAGCCTAAGAAACAACGTATAGGCAAGCCACCACTGCCAAGAAAACCAGAAGTTGAATATATTGATTTTATTTAGCCTATGGCAGTGACGGCGAACCTAAGGCACGGGTGCTACAGGTAGCACGCAGAGCCATATCTGCTGGCATGCGAGCCGTTGCCCTAGCTCAGCTCCAACATGCATATATGTTCCAGCCAGCTGATTTTTGGCTCACAGAGAGGCTCTGGCAGGGTGTTTTTGGCTTCCAAAGAGCCTCTGAGGGGATGAGGGAGGGCATTTTTACCCTCCTCCAGGTCCAGGAAGCCTTTGGAGCCTGAGGACGGCGAAACATGAGCCTACTGGGCCCACCAGAAGTTGGGAAACAGGCCGTTTGCAGCCTCCAGAGGGCCTCTGGGGACTGAGGGAAGCTGTTTTCGTCTTCCCCAGGCATAGAATTGCGGATGTGGGCACTCACGCATGCACAATAGCACACACGCATGCTATTTTGGCACTCAAGGGAAAAAAGGTTCAACATCACTAGCCTATGGCAGTGATTTGCAACCTTTTTTGAGCTGCGGCACATTTTTTACATATACAAAATCATGGGGCACATTGAGTGGGGGGTGAGAATGGGGGGGCTAAAAAAAGTTTGGACAAAAATATTCTCTCTCTCTCTTCCTCCCTTTCGCTCTATTTCTCTCCCTCTTTCTCTCTCTTCCTTCCTTCCTCTCTCTCTCCATCCCTCTTTCTTTCTCTCTCTCTTCCTTCCTCTCTTTTTTGCTCTTTCTATCTCTCCCTCCTTCCCTGCTTATCTTTCTCTCTCTCTCTTGCTTTCTTTCTCTCTCTCTCTCTTTCTCTCTTTCTTGCTTTCTTTCTCTCTTGCTTTCTTTCTTTCTCTCTCTTTCTCTTTCTCTCTTGCTTTCTTTCTCTCTCTTTTTCTCTCTCTCTTGCTTTCTTTTTCTGTCTCTCTTGCTTTCTTTCTCTTCTCCCTCTCTTTCTCTCTCTTGCTGAGCTTCGCGGCACACTTGACCCATGCCTCACGGCACACTAGTGTGCCGCGGCACACTGGTTGAAAAACACTGGCCTATGGCATCTACAGTCATGAACTCTGACTTGATAAATTATAAGAGCAACTTACCCCGTTAAATATGGCAAAGGTCCTGGAGCAACTATGGTTTTGTTTCATTTTCTTTTCATATATATTTTTTTTCCTGTCCTTTTATGCAGGAACATATGATTCAGAATGAAGTTTCTATTTTAAGACGGGTCAAACATCCCAATATTGTTCTCCTGATTGAAGAAATGGATATGCCCACTGAGTTGTATCTTGTCATGGAGCTTGTAAAAGTAAGTACAGGTGAACAATGATTTGCTGCTGCTTAGTTTGTTAGCCTTTTAGCAGAATTCCAATCTTAGCTTCAGTGTAGAGAAATATGTGTATGAACATGGAGAAAAGAAGATATACTATTCCTCAATAGAAAGATTATTAAAGATGGGGATATGAATGGAGTAACTTGTAAATATTTATCTAAATGTAGGGATACTTTGTAGATTATCGTGAAGTATAAATGTTTGTTGAAAGAAGCTAAAATGTATACTGTATTTGTAAGAACCTTTTTCTGCTCAAGTTATAATATGAAAATGGAAGCTGAGTGTGTTCTGTCGGGCTCTCTGGTAGAATCCTCCCAAAAATTCACAGGTACAAATTTCAGACACACACACGTTTGAAAATTCAAAACAATGTTCTTTATAATGAAAATTCACTTAAACTAAGCCCTCTTTTGGTCTCCAAACAAACTGGTAATTTGTACAAGTCCCTTATCAGTTCTGTGATACTTAGCTTGCAGCTGTGAGGCAATTCACAGTCCTTCTTCTTTCACAAAGTGAAACACACTTTGCTCTGGTTGCGTTTCAAAGCGGGGAAAAATCAGCACACAAAAGGTCAAAGTCAGTAAAGCAGTCATGAAACACAAGGATCAGATAATCCTCCACAATAGCCAAACCCACAGGCTGCTATTTATAGCAGCCTCACTAATTACCACAGCCCCACCCAACCACAGGTGGCCTCATTTTCTTTGATAATAATCTCTCTGTTGTTGTTGCCTATGCATCGCTCTCCGCATGTGTGGCTGTATCATTAACTCTTGTTCTGAATCCAAGGAGGAGCTAGATAATTGATCTCCTTCTGAGCTGTCTGCCACACTCTCCTCCTCCCTGTCACTCATGTCTTCTTGGTCAGAGGAGCCTTCATCAGCAGATTCCACCGAGGGCAAAACAGGCCTGCAGCATGTGGATGTCTCCCCCACATCCACAGTCCTTGGGGCAGGAGCTGGGCCAGAGCTAACCACAACAGGGTGTAATAGGAAAAAGTACAAAAGTGCTTGAATGGAAGATCTCTTTTGTAAGTACATTGGTTGCCAGTGTGTAACCAGGTGCAATTCAGGGTACTGGTTATAATCTTTAAAGCCCTTCATGTCTTGGGGCCAAGCTATCCAAGGGTTTATCCTTCCTGGTTGTGTACCTGTACAATTTGGTTGGACAGGTTGGGCATATTGTGGGTTCCATCACCAAGGAATGTTGGTGGGAACCAGGTAATATATCTCCTCTGCCATAGCCCCTGCCCCACCGGAGTGGTCGTATGCAAATTGTGCAATCTGGTGGCCACTACCAGTGAGGAATTGCCTACCGCACTAGAATTGCCTACCCACCACTGACCGGAACCTTATCACTGGATGGGATTTTTGTTTTGTGTACACAATAATAAAAAAGGACAGAAATGGAGGGAGATAGCTAGACAAAAATGAACTGTCTGCTTGAAACTGGCTTAGATCATTCTTGCGGTCCTTTTCAACTCTAAAGCCTATGAAGTGAAGGCTGCTATGTGATCTAAAGCATATACATTTCCCTATGGAAATGGAAAAAATATGGAGCGGTATAGTGAATGCCATTGGTGTAAGCTAGGTTTAGCTATATTTTATTCTCTTATGCATTTAAGTCAGTAGTGGGATCTACCAGTTCGTGTGTGACATGAGCTTTTATTTATTTATTTATTTTGTCCAATACACAATGAGGGTTTTAGTGGGTATATAGCTATATACACATAGTAAAATACAGGAGAGCAATAGGACAGGGGACGGAAGGCACTCTAGTGCACTTGTACTCGCCCCTTACTGACCTCTTAGGAATCTGGATAGGTCAACCGTAGATAATCTAAGGGTAAAGTGTTGGGGGTTTGGGGATGACACTATGGAGTCCAGTAATGAGTTCCATGCTTCAACAACTCGGTTACTGAAGTCATATTTTTTACAGTCAAGTTTGGAGCAGTTAATATTAAGTTTAAATCTGTTGTGTGCTCTTGTGTTGTGGTTGAAGCTGAAGTAGTCGCCAACAGGCAGGACGTTGCAGCATATGATCTTGTGGGCGATACTTAGATCATGTTTAAGGCGTCTTAGTTCTAGGCTGTCTAGGCCCAGGATTGAAAGTCTAGTCTCGTAGGGTATTCTGTTTCGAGCGGAGGAATGAAGGGCTCTTCTGGTGAAGTATCTTTGGACATTTTCAAGGTTGTTAATGTTTGAGATGCAATATGGGTTCCAAACAGATGAGCTGTATTCGAGGATGGCAAAAGTTTTGTAAGCTTGTATGCAATACTTCTGCATATCCCAGGTGGGTGGGCAGAGCCTCCCGCCAGCTGCGCTACTGGTTCTAAGAACCAGTCCGAACCGGGAGCAACCCACCACTGATTTAACTTCTATGCCTTACTGCTTTGTATTCCCTTCCTGTGTTTTGCTTACTTGTGCCTCCCTGTCCCAAAAGGGAATGCCATAATGGGGCTGTCTGTTTAAAATTGAATAAATCCTGTTATAAGTTTCTTTTTCAAATAATAGAGCAAGTATTTTTGGAAGCTTGCTGAATAGTCCATTCACTATTCCCATTTACAGCTGAGTAACCATCTGCTAAGGGCTGCTTTTTGAAGTCTTAACATGTAAATTCAATTCTCCCATGGCAAAGGTTTTTCAAGGGAAGACTGCTGGCATGTCAAACTTTAGTTGACAACATTATGCTTTCAATGGTCCCAACAAACTTAATATAAGTGGGTCCTATTGCTACACATACATTCTGTTTTCATCCCAGGCATATCTTTCTGTCCTTAGATGTAAAAAATGCATTTCATATATATATAAATAAAAACAAATTTCAAAGGTGAGAGAGGATGTGGTTGCTGGCAAGCTGCCATTGTATGTACTGGGACTAGATTATTATGCAAGGCTTGCATTGCCCTAGTTATTTTAATAAGCATGATTTATGATAGGGTTTTTCTTCCTGCTGTTCAAAGGATCTAACTTCAATTTCCCATGAGAAAGGGAATATTATAGAATTTCTTTTGGAAGGTAGTAAATAAGTAATTGGTTATTGTTCTTCTGGATGTCAGTGCCTTATGGTGAAAGGCGATAAGGTTTGTTCTTCCATCTTATCCCATCCTTTTTTCATTAAAAAAAAACATTTTTAAAGCTGTTTTCAGTTTGTCATGCTTTCAGAAAAGTGCAGTGTTAGTGAAGAAATCAAATAATATTATTGACTGGCTAATAGTGAGTAATCTATTAAAAATTATGACTGAAAATGACTGAAATTGGGAAGTTGAACACGGTTGCTCAACGAAAGGGAAATGTTGAATTATATGCAATTATATTACTTGCAAAATTAGCACATTAGGGCAGGGTTCCTCAAAGTGATCAATATTGACCCTCTAGGCCAGAGGTCCCCAACCTTTTTAGCACCAGGGACCGGCTTTAAGTTAGACGAGTTTTCTACGGCCCGGTGGGGGGGGCTTTGGTCATATGGGGGTGGGGTTATGGAGGGGTGGAGCTTAGTGACGCAGCCCTCCACACTTCTCCACAGGGCAGGGAGAATGAGGAGGCTCCTTTGGCGGCTGGGGGCTGCCTGGCTTTGTGATTTTGACTGGGGGGGGAACTTAGGAAGGTCCTACTTCTCCCCCCCCAGCCAAAAACTCAAAGCCTATCTGCTCCAGAAACTTGGCGATCGCGCCCCACCGCCGCCGCCTCCTCCGTTTCCCCCAACGGCAAGCAATCTAAACGCGGGAAGGGCATTCCGGCGCTTCCCTTCAGCCTCAGAAGCCCCCTCGACGCTGGAGGGATGGTTATGAGGGGAGCGAGCGAGGAGAAGAAGACGTCCCACTCATCGCTCCTGAGGGAACGGGCGAGGGCGTCGGAGACCCAAAGCCCATCCTGTGTGGAGGGAGACGGAGCCAAGCGGGGCCACCCGGAGACCTTTTCCCGTCTTCTTCTCCTCGCTCGCTCCCCTCACAGCCAGCAGCCCCGCTCGCGGGGGGATGCCCGTTCGTAGCTACCAGCCCGCCAAGCGTCGAGGGGGCTTCCGAGGCTGAAGGGAAGAGCCGGAATGCCCTTCCCGGGTTTAGATTGCTTGCTGTTGGGGAAAACGGAGGAGGCGGCGGTTCTTTTCTCCTCGCTCCAGAAAGTAGGCGATCGCGCCCCACCGCCGCCGCCGCCTCCTCCGTTTTCCCCAACAGCAAGCAATCTAAACCCGGGAAGGGCATTCCGGCTCTTCCCTTCAGCCTCGGAAGCCCCCTCGACGCTTGGCGGGCTGGTAGCTACGAACGGGCATCCCCCCGCGAGCGGGGCTGCTGGCTATGAGGGGAGCGAGCGAGGAGAAGAAGACGGGAAAAGGTCTCCGGGTGGCCCCGCTTGGCTCCGTCTTCCTCCACGCAGGATGGGCTTTGGGTCTCCGACGCCCTCGCCCGTTCCCTCAGGAGCGATGAGTGGGACGTCTTCTTCTCCTCGCTCGCTCCCCTCATAACCATCCCTCCAGCGTCGAGGGGGCTTCCGAGGCTGAAGGGAAGAGCCGGAATGCCCTTCCCGGGTTTAGATTGCTTGCTGTTGGGGAAAACGGAGGAGGCGGCGGTTCTTTTCTCCTCGCTCCAGAAAGTAGGCGATCGCGCCCCACCGCCGCCGCCGCCTCCTCCGTTTCCCCCAACAGCAAGCAATCTAAACCCGGGAAGGGCATTCCGGCTCTTCCCTTCAGCCTCGGAAGCCCCCTCGACGCTTGGCGGGCTGGTAGCTACGAACGGGCATCCCCCCGCGAGCGGGGCTGCTGGCTATGAGGGGAGCGAGCGAGGAGAAGAAGACGGGAAAAGGTCTCCGGGTGGCCCCGCTTGGCTCCGTCTTCCTCCACATGGGCTTTGGGTCTCCGACGCCGCGGACCGGCTGGAAAACCCCAACGGCCCGGTCCCAGTCCGCGGACCGGCGGTTGGGGACCTCTGCTCTAGGCGACGGGTATCAAACTCAAGGCCTAAGCTTATATCTGGCTCACGGGGTCTCCTTGTTAACAGCGAAGGACTGTTTTCTGCGGTCCCTCTGCCAGCCTCCCCAACCTCCATTTTCAATGGCAGAGGACTGTAGGAGGTCATCCTGGCCAAAAACACAGCCCAACTGGGCCACGTGCGACTTCCTCAAACTGTTTTTTCTGGAAGAGGACTGTAGGAGGCTGGCCAACCAAAAATGGATCCTCGATGAGTGACATCGAACTGGCCACACCCACCCTGGCATCCCAACGTCAAACACAATTATAATGTGGCTTCCAATGAAATCGAATTTGATCTCCATGTTCTAGGCTTTCTGGGACTATTTAAGGGGTTCAAATTACCACTATGGTTTGTCCTATATTGAGAATGAATTTGGCTTTTTTAATCCACCTTTTTGAGCCCTTCTTAAGGAATTGGGATAGATAGTTGCTGTTTGATGGTAATAAAGGTATTGTTTTTATTTATTTATTTATTCTTTGTCCAATGTACAATACAT
Source organism: Erythrolamprus reginae (assembly GCF_031021105.1). Taxonomy (NCBI): domain Eukaryota; kingdom Metazoa; phylum Chordata; class Lepidosauria; order Squamata; family Dipsadidae; genus Erythrolamprus; species Erythrolamprus reginae. The sequence continues at coordinate 29,254,866 of NC_091953.1, read as the reverse complement.
ATGGAATGAAATAGACATTAAGTAGTATATATAGGGATAGTAAGTAAAAAAGAAGAGGAGTGGATGAGAGGGAGAGAATATATAGGATATATGAGAAAAGGAAAGGTAATTGGACAGGGGATGTTAGGCACATCAGTGCACTTATGTACGCCCCTTACTGGCCTCTTAGGAACCTGGAGAGGTCAATCGTGGAGAGTCTAAGGGAGAAATGTTGGGGGTTGGGAGTAGACACTATAGAGTCCGGTAATGAGTTCCACGCGTCGACGACTCGATTGTTAAAGTCATATTTTTTACAGTCAAGTTTGGAGCGGTTAATATTAAGTTTGAATCTGTTGCATGCTCTTGTGTTGTTGCGGTTGAAGGTGAAGTAGTCGTTGGCCGGAAGGACATTGCAGCATATGATCTTGTGGGCAATACTTAAATTGTGTTTTAGGCGCCGCAATTCTAAGCTTTCAAGACCTAGGATAGTTAGTCTGTTTTCGTAGGGTATTCTGTTTCGAGTGGAGGAGTGAAGGGCTTTTCTGGTGAAATATCTTTGGACGTTTTCGATAGTGTTGATGTCTGAAATGTGGTGTGGGTTCCAGACAGATGAGCTGTATTCGAGGAAGGGTCTGGCATAAGTTTTGTAGGCTCTAGTCAGTAGTGTGAGATTGCCAGAGCAGAAGCTACGTAGGATCAGGTTAACAACTCTGGAAGCCTTTTTGGCGATATAGTTGCAGTGTCAGAGGAAGTAAGCCTTTCCCAAGTAAAGCTACCTTTTGTAGTTGACTGGTGGTGATTTTGTCAATGCGATCGGGAGTCCAAATGGTGCTCCAGTTGTTTTGGAGTTGTAAACCACCTATTTAGTACTAAGTGGTATTTATTACATTATTTTCATCATTATTTGGGGGTCAGCAAACAACCTGAGTTGCCTTGTGATGAGATAGGCAGAAAACAAATTTAACAAATAAAAATAAAACAATCTGAAGCTTCATGATGTTGTGATTCCGTCTGAGGCCCCTCAGGGAACGGCTGATCCTCTGCCGGCTTCCTGCTCAGAGGGGGAGGATGAGGAACAGGAGGTTCAGGCAGACGGGGAGGAGGAATCTCAGGCTGAGGGAGAGGGAGGACAGCCAGAGTCCCCCGAGAGGGAGCTCTCCCCAGCAAGCAGCCTGGATTCCTTAGATGAAAACGCACAAGCAATAATCGATCTCCGGCAGAGAAGAGCAACACAACGAAGGGGACAATTAGCCAGGTACTTTCAGCACTAAAGAGGCAACAGCTGGGTTTGGGTGTGGTGCTCTCTGGAAAGGCTGAAAAGGCAGACCCACCCTTCCTGGCTTGTGGAGTATTATCTTTGGGAGTCCTGGGACCTGGCTGTGATCTTTGGCGTCTTGGAATTCTGGTTTGTGACTTTGAATACTGAAACCTTGGGGGAAAAGGTGTGGGTCTTATTCTCTACAGTGGTGGGTGTGCCAGCAAGAAGTCTGCTGTATTGTCTGGCCATCAGGACTCTGCTGTGAAGTCTCATAGCCTGCCTGTTAGGAAGAACAGGTTTTTCTCTGTGTTTATTTTTCAAACTATAAAGTGCTTTTGCTTTTACCAGCGTGTCTGGCTGCTTTTTCCAGTTGGTGTTGAAGTCTGGGGGCACCCAGACAGAACACATGAGGAGTCAGTAAGTTGAAGAGTTAGGGTCTTAATAGACATCAGCATTTCCCTGTTTACTTTAAATATTTCATGTTTCCCTTCTTACATCCCAATTTCCTTAACTGTAAAACTGCAAAAGTTTAACAATATGTATTTTATTGGAAGGACTTGTAGTATAAGGACTTGTAGTATAAGGACCCGGATTGTAGGGGCAACATACTGGCTCTGTTAAAAAGTCGCCCTCAGTCTAAGGAGAAGGGGGGCATAAGAATTGAATGAATGAATGAATGAATAAAAATAAAAAAATTAGAATTTTACTGAACGGCTACCACCAATGACAAATTGAAATAACGTAATCCATGAAGAGTTGAAGTGCATTTTCCCCCCAGGCTAGACTGTGAATTCTTTGAGTTTATCTCATCATTTATAGCAGTGTTTTTCAACCAGTGTGCCATGGCACACTAGTGTGCCATGAGACATGGTCAGGTGTGCCGCGAAGCTCAGGGAGAGAAAGAAAACAAGAGAGAGAGAAAGAAAGAAAGAGAGAGAGAAAGAGAAAGAGGGAGAGAAAGAAAACAAGAGAGAGAAAGAGGGAGAGGGAGAGAAAGAGCAAGAGGGAGAGAAAGCAAGCAAGAGAGAGAGAGAGAAAGCAAGCAAGAGAGAGAGAGAGAAAGCAAGAGAGAGAGAAAGAAAGAAAGATAACGAGAGAGAGAGAAAGCAAGAAAGCAAGAGAGAGAAAGAACAAGAGAGAAAAAAAGCAAGAGAGGAGAGAGAAAGAAAGAGAGAGAGAGGGAAAGAGAGGGAGGGAAGGTGGGAGAAAGAAAGACATAGAGGGAGGTAGGGAGGGAGAGAGAAAGAGAGCAAAAAAGAGGAAAGAAGGAAGAGAGAAAGAAAGAAGGATGGAGAGATAGAGAAAAAAGAGGAATGGAGAGAAAGAGGGAGGGAGAGAGAAATAGAGCGAAAGGGAGGAAGAGAGAGAGAGAGAGAGAGAGGAATTTTTTGTCCAAACTTTTTTAGCCGCCCCTCCCCCCTCAATGTGCCCCATGGTTTTGTAAATGTAAAAAATGTGCCGCAGCTCAAAAAAGGTTGAAAATCACTGATTTATAGAAATATAAAATGGTCACTGCAGATTTCATTCTTTTCTTTAAGAATGGGAATTCTAAGACCTCCTGCAAGAAAATGCTATCTATCATTATGAGCCTTCTCCTGAATCATAGTGAATTATACTAATATGTTGTCTTCATTTTACTTCAGGGAGGAGACCTTTTTGATGCAATTACCTCTACAAATAAGTATACCGAGAGGGATGCCAGTGGAATGCTGTACAATCTGGCCAGTGCCATCAAATACCTTCATACCTTGAACATTGTTCACAGGGATATCAAACCAGAAAATCTGCTGGTAAGTAAAACATTAAGTGGTGATAGAGATTATGATACTGAACAATTAAAACAATCATCTATCAATCATCTGTCTCAAATTTCAGACTATTTAGGGCAGTGCTTCTCAATTATTTTCTGTCACCCCCCTCTCCCCCAGGAAGAAGTAAACCTTTGGTACCCCCAGGTCTCCAATCTGGGCTCCAATGGAATTTTAGTGTTAATATTCATTATTTTACTTATTATAAGCTGCAAGCAATCTATCAGCTGTTCTACCCACATTTATTTATTTTATTTTTATTTATTTTGTCCAATACACAATGAGAGTTTTAGTGGTCTGACAACTATTACAACCAAACAAGTGAACTATCAGTCAGTTGCCCACAAGCTATTGTAAACAGTCCATTGTAGCGTGATTCCTGGCTAAAGCTTGTCTTAGAGTTTGGCCTGAAACTCAATAATAATAATAATAATAATAATAACAACAACAACAACAGTAACAGTAACAGTAACAATAACAATAACAATAACAATAACAATAATAATTTATTAGATTTGCATGCTGCCCCTCTCCGAAAACTCGGGGCGGCTCACAACAATGATAGAAACAATATTATAGTGGCACAAATCTAATATTAAAAGAAATAACTAAAACCCTATCATATTAAAACCAGATAACACATACATACCAAACATAAATTATAAGGAGCCTGGGGGAAAGATGTCTCAAATCCCCCATGCCTGGTGGTATAGGTGGGTCTTGAGTAGTTTACGAAAGACAAGAGGGTGGGAGCAGTTCTAATCTCCAGGGGGGAGTTGATTCCAGAGGGCTGGGGCCACCACTCAGAAGGCTCTTCCCCTGGGGTCCGCCAGATGACATTGTTTAGTCGACAGGACCCGGAGAAGGCCAACTCTGTGGGACCTTATCGGTCGCTGGGATTCGTGTGGTAGCAGGTGGTTCCGGAGGTACTCTGGTCCAATGCCATGTAGGGCTTTAAAAGTCATAACCAACACTTTGAATTGTGACCGGAAATTGATCGGCAGCCAATGCAAGCCATGGAGTGTTGCAGACACGTGGGTGAATCTGGGAAGCCCCACAATGGCTCTCGCGGCCGCATTCTGCCCAATCTGAAGTTTCCGAACACTTTTCAAAGGTAGCCCCATGTAGGAAGCGTTGCAGTAATCGAACCTCGAGGTGATGAGGGCATGAGTGACTCTGAGCAATGACTCCCTGTCCAAATAGCAACTGGAAGACTGAAACCACACTTAATTCCAACAAGAATAAGGAAATAGGCAATGTTTGCATGCCTTTTTATGAACATTAAAACTTTTATTTATTATAAAATAATAAACTCATATTTACAGGACTACATGTAACTTACCATAACTTTCAAAGGGTAGGAGGTTAACCCAGGGCAATAGGAAAGGGGTGTGTGTTATAATAAGTCTATGCTGTAACTGCACATTTTGTATAGTTAAATGCTATGCTGTGGTGTGTCCAGTTCTTAAAAAACAAAGAACCGTCACAGTGTAAAGAGATTACTAAATTATAATTTCAAAATATGCATTAATCAATGAGCTTTTAGTTGCTGCAGAAAATTGGAATGTCTATTGTTTATGGAAGGCTGTAATAGTCTATGCTCACTTCATTTGGAAAGCTGGGTTTTCCCATTTTAATTGGAACATTTTTCCATAATTGCTACTATTTAGTGTGATTATTTTGTCAAATCATGGGATAGCTTTATAGCCATATAATAAGCCCAGGAGAACAACTTCTCTGACTGTTGCCATCTGCAGTGATCACAGAGCAGCTTAAAAAATATGGATAGCCTTTAGAATAATAGGATGCATATGGCAGCACACAATTATATATAGCTGGATTCAATTAGTAGTGTACAATTACACTGTTTTATTGCTTAGGTAAAACGGTGAAAGTACTACATAGTGAGTAATTTACACTAATCCACATATCTTTAATTGGCCTTCAGGGCTGAAAGGAAAATAAAATTTGTAAAGACCTTACTTTCTGACTAAGATGAACTTTAAATGATCATTTGCATTCTTTGATCTTGACAGGGTGGATAGTAAATCTATTACTGTTTCTTATTTCAGCCTTAATGATATATATATTTAATCTTTCTTGCTGAGGCTATAGTATTCAATCTGATACCCATCAGATAGCACCTTCATACACTCTCCAGTAACTCATTTCCATACTGGTAGGGAATTTTGGGAGTTGCAGTCCCAGCATATCTGGTGATTTAGGAGATGCAATATTGTCTCCCACATTATATTTGCTATATATTCATAGGAAAAAAGATTAATTTCTATATTTCTCCATTCAAGTTTTTTTTTAAATCTTTAGGCAAAATATCAACTATAAAAATATGAATTCTTTTAGTTGGTACTTCATAAACTTATGAAATTGTGATTCAGATTTGCAGAGATTTTCCTCTATAGTTTCCATTAATTTCAGCTACACAGAAACTTTAATGAAAATAACTAAAACTGTTTATTAAAAAGTAATGACCAAGAAAAACAGTTTGTAAGATTTGTTAGATGTTCCCTGATTTGTTAGATGTTCCCTGACATAAGCATTGCTAAATATCTGAAGTGTGATTAAAGTGTTACTAAAAATGTTGAGAAATAATTAATAGTATAGTAGTAGATCTACTACATCAGTAAACATGTTCTTCATAGTTAACAATCAGAAATATACATATGTTTTTACTACAACTGCAATTGTATTTTTCTTTCTTTTGGTGTTTCCATTGCTTTGTGTTGAGAATTTGATAGCAAGTTTTCTAAAGAGAAATTCTGTTTGCATAAATTTATTATAAATTAACTGGAGGGAACAATACAATTCCATATTTAAAAACCTTACTATTTTAGAATATATATTTGTTGATATAATGGCCTCTAATAAGAGCCTTTGCGTTATTTTTATTGCTACCAAATTAGGAAACATGATTTATCTTTGCCTCTGATCTTAGAATGGTTTTGGTTGATGCCATGCTAGAAAAAGTATCATAGGAAAATGAAAAGACACACGTGGGAGATTTATTAGAAAAACATCTTATAGCTTCCTGCACATCCTAGAAATTTGCTCTAGAAATGGAGAATAATTGAGATGGGAGGTGCCCAACAGCATCCTATCACCAGTGATGGACTGCCAAAATTTTGGGAACAGCAGCTCCCATTATTACTTACAGCTCTCTGCACATCCTAGAAATTTGCCCTAGAGATGTAGAATAATTGAAGTGGGAGGTACCCAATGGCATCCTATCACCAATAAGATTTCATTCTTAAAGGATATGTTAGTATGAAAAAGACAAGCTCTGTCTGTCCCTTATAGAATTCTTTATTGGCCAAGTGTGATTGGACACACAAGTAATTTTTCTTTGGTGCATATGCTCTCAATATACATAAAATAAAATGTAGATTTGTCAAGAATCATGAGGTACAGCACTTAATGATTGTCATAGGTTTCAAATAAGCAATCAGGAAACATAAATTGTAAGGATAAAAGAACAAGTTACAGTCATACAGTCACCAGTGGGAGGAGATGGGTGATAGGAATGATGAGAAAAAAGAATAGTAATAGTAATGCAGCTTTAGTGAATAGTTTGACAGTTTATATTCTCTTTGAGAATATAAAAAAACAGATTGACTTTGTTAAAAAAAGCAAATTTGTAGCTTAAAAGTATGCATGTCTTCGAAGAAAAACAGACTATGTTTACAGGTGGTGACCTCTGAGTAAGAAGTACAGAATTCTCAACAACTAAAAATATTTGATGGACAAATTATGACTAAGCAAATAAAAAGCTTCAAATAACCTTCTGCTTATCTAAGTAAAATACCTAGTCAAGAATTATACTAAATTAAACATAAGTTGTTATTTGTCTGTTTGTTCTTTACATTGTTTATATTCCTCATTTTTAAAAAATAAGTCAATGTCGTGAACATATCCAATATCTCCAGCCTCCTCTTTTCATTATGACTCTTGTGTAAGTTCCTCTGGTATTTTCCAAGCAAAAGCAATAGAGCAGTGATGATGAACCTATGGCATGGGTGCCACAGGTGGCACATGGAGCCATATCTGCTGGCACATGAGCCATTACCCTAACTCAGCTCCAATGTGCATGTGCGTGCCGGCCAGCTGATTTTCGGCTCCTCCAGAGATTCTGGGAGGACATTTTCGGCTTCCAGAGAGTCTCCAGGGGGATGGGGGAGGGCATTTTTGCTTTGGAGCCTGGGGAGAGTGAAAAACAGACATATCAGGCCCACCAGAATTTGAGAAATGGGCTGTGTCAGGGCTCCCAGTAGGCAGGAGAGGCCATTTTCGCCATCCCCAGGCATTGATTGATTGATTGATTGATTGATTGATTAGATTATTATGCCGCCCCTCTCCGTCGACTCGGGGCGGCTCACAACAATAACAAAGACAATGTAAGAACAAATCTAATAATTTAAAAAACACTAAAAACCCCATTATTAAAAGCAAACATACACACAAACATACCGTGTATAAACTGTATAGGCCCAGGGGAGATGTTATGGGTGTGGGCATTTACACATGTGCGATAGCACATGCACACACGCTTTCGGCACCCAAGGAAAGAAAGGTTCGCCATCACTGGCATAGCGCATATATTCTTTCAAAGGGGATACTTGAAAAATAAATCTAGTTTCTCACAATTGTAGATTGAAATGTGCTGCATTGTATAATTTATGTTCACCTCATTTTGTTCAACAGCAGATGTTATATTTTTAGAAAAGAAAATTTATAACCTCCTGTGTCCTTTGTGTAACAGTGGCAATGAAGATATATATTAATCCTAACTGTAGGTAATTGTCTGACTGCCCATATTTTTCCCAAAGGTTATCCTTACTTTCATGAAATGTTTCATGGTAACATTTTATAGCAGTCAACAGAAATGGATTTCCCTACAAGCACAGGGCAGCTGCATTTTTTCTGTGTGATTTAATAATGATCATAATGATCATAATAATCATAATAATCATAATAATCATAATAATCATAATTTATTATATTTGTATGCCACCCCTCTCCGAAGACTCGGGGCAGCTCACAACAACAATAATAACAATGTTACAATGAAACAAATCTAATATTAAAAAACATCTAAAAACCCCATCATTTAAAAACCATGCAACACACGCATACCAAACATAAAATATAAAAAGCCTGGGGGAGGTGTCTCAGTTCCCCCATGCCTGGTGATATAGGTGGGTCTTAAGTAATTTGCAAAAGACAAGGAGGATGGGTGCAGTTCTAATCTCTGGGGGAGTTGATTCCAGAGGGCCGGGGCCACCACAGAGAAGGCTCTTCCCCTGGGACCCGCCAAACGACATTGTTTAGTCGACGGGACCCGGAGAAGGCCAACTCTGTGGAAGCTTATTGGCTGCTGGGATTTGTGTGGTAGAAGGCGGTTCCGGAGGTATTCTGGTCCGATGCCATGTAGGGCTTTATAGGTCATTACCATTACCATTTACCCAACTTCTGCCCTTTTATGGGGACATTTCAGATATGTTATGAAGACTTCCATGACCTGTGACAGAAAAGAAAGTGGAAATAATGATGATGATAATGATGATAAATAAATAAAAATCATCCTGTGCCACTACATAAATTATTTTATTAAATAATTAAACTTAATAGTTTATAATTTATAGTTTATTAGATTTGTAGGCCGCCCCTCTCTGAAGACTCGGGGCGGCTCACATCATAACAGTAATACAATACATTACAAATCCAATAATAAAAATTAAATCCATTTAAGAAAGCATTAATAACATAATAAAATCCCTAACTATGCAATCATACACATTCAACCTAATCTATCATACAGTAAGGCCAAAAACATAATAAAAAGGGGTAAGAAAGGTGGTAATAATAATTATAATAATTTTAAATCTGTAGATTTAAACTATATATTTTTTTAAAATATAGACTTTAAAAGAGAAAAAAATCTATAGAATTTAAAAGAATATTACTTTTTAAAAGTCACATAGAAATGAGACAAAATCGACTTTCTGAAAACCAAAAGTTTCATCCATTCCTACTGTCACATTTTAAAAACACAGGAAACTAAACTGAACATCTTTCACTAGTCCAGAAATGTTTTTAAGGCTTTGTTTGATTAATTAAAAATCCACGTTACCAAGAATAAAAACAGGACTGGACACTATGCCAAAATTGTGATCACATATAGATGGAACCATGTACATAAAAGTTGTATTGCCTTTGGACTCCTATATTTTAGTTATAATATTTTGCCTCATGGTTGAAGAATTGAAAACTGGTTAGTTTCCAAACCTTTCCCACTATCTCCACACTACTTTGTCTTTGTCTTTCTTCTTCACTCCAGATTCACACATGACACTGGAGAATGGCAAGGCCTGCTTCCTTGAAGTATATAAGCTTGGCTATTAAGAGAAGATCATATTTCTGTCATAACTTAATGGCATTTTTGTTCTCAGGTCTACGAGCACCAAGATGGAAGCAAGTCACTGAAACTGGGAGACTTTGGCCTGGCCACTATAGTAGATGGACCTCTTTACACAGTTTGTGGAACTCCTACCTATGTGGCTCCAGAAATCATTGCAGAAACTGGGTAAACTAACTTCACCTGGTAGAAGAGATTCAATTGACAGCTGTTTTCCCCCCCCATATGATTAAGCAATGCCCTTTTAAATAGAAACCATACTGAATTTGAATTTTGATATCTTATATTTATAAGTTTGTTCTTATATCATACAAACGTGATATAAACTACAGCTTTTGTTTAGATGAGATCATTTAATTTAATGAAGTTCCTTGCCAACGTATCATTTTCTGTTGCCTTTATTTCCCTTAGACCATACATTCTTGATTTCCTAACCATAATCCCTTATCAATTTTAGATATGGCCTGAAGGTGGACATCTGGGCAGCTGGTGTGATTACTTATATCCTGCTATGTGGTTTTCCTCCATTCCGAGGGTATGGGCTACGATTTTCTATTCATCTCTTAAGAATGCATCTCTTAACTATTCTATCAGTTGCCCATATGGTTTATTTCTCTTGTCTGGGTGTAATATTGGCCGTTAGCCTCTTTCCATTCGCAAAACATAAAAAAGCAGTAGAAGAACATATTGTTACTAAGACTTAAATACTAGGGGAAATCTCTTTTTTTTCACAGAAACCTGAGTACTATGTTAATAGAATTGTCTACAGTGTAAACTGTATTTAATGGAAACAAGAAATATGCAGGGCTTATAAATGTCAGAACCATTCCAATATAAAACTGATTGCTTTATGAGGCTTTTCTTATTCTCATCTTCTTTTTCTTTCTCTTTTCCTTAAATTTCAAATTTGGCATTCATGTTTACGCTGGTCTGTGACTCTAATAAATATTTGATTTGCTATTCAGATTGCTCAAGTAATGGCAGTGCATCACAAAAATAGTTGTGCAGCTTTTTAAAAAGCTTTTTCTCTTTTTGCTTGTCTGTAGCTTATTAGGAGCAGTGAGAGAATGACAGTTTTATTTCTTTGTTATGCAGAAGTGGAGAAGACCAGGAAGTTCTTTTTGATCAGATTTTGATGGGACAAGTAGAGTTTCCATCTCCATATTGGGATAATGTATCTGACTCTGCAAAGGTATATTGAGAATGTTTTTTTTCTTCCCTTTAGGACATTTCTTTATGCACCCATATCTTTGTTCTTCTATTGCAACATCATGTAAAGTTTATAACACACACACACATATACACACATTCCTATTTTTGGAGTACAAAATGCACTAGAGTATCAGACGCACCTTAGCTTTGGAGGAGGAAAACAAGGAGGAGGAATTCTGCGTCTGCCTACCAGCATCCTTTACCTGGTCAGCTTCAGCACATTAGTTCACTGATTGTGAGCATGTGCACACATGAACTTGCTTAGCTTATACGCGCCTTGTTGGGGCTGTTAGGCAGCTTCAAAAACACAGCTGATCGTCAGAGGGAGCTCAGTGAGTAAAGTAGGCAAAGTATGGAAGTGGTAAGACAAGGCAGCAGCTGTCCCGGCTTGCCATTTTGGGCCTTGTGGCTCACATTTTAAACCTCCAAACACTCTTTTTTTGAGCCATTCAAGGCTGCAGGGATCGCCAAAGCAAATCACCACCGATCGCTGCCCGAAAATGCAGTCTGCAGAGAGGGGCGTTATGCAAATCTAATAAATAATAATAATAATAATAATAATAATAATAATAATCAACAGACGATCCAAAGTGCAGACTTTGTAAAGAAACAGATGAAACAATCGATCACATACTCAGCTGCTGCAAAAAGATCGCACAGACTGATTACAAGCATAGACATGATGCTGTGGCACAGATGATCCACTGGAACTTGTGCCGGAACTACCATTTACCAGTGTCAAAGAACTGGTGGGTTCATAAACCCGAAAAAGTGGTCGAAAATGAGCAAGCAAAACTACTGTGGGACTTCAGACTTCAGACTGACCAAATTCTGAAGCATAACACACCAGACATCCTGATTGTGGAGAAAAAGAAAGTATGGATCATCGACATCGCAATCCCAGGAGACAACAGAATTGAGGAGAAGCAGCTAGAGAAATTAGTGAAATACAAAGATCTAAAAATCGAGCTGCAACGACTCTGGCATAAGCCAGTGAAAGTGATCCCAGTGGTACTTGGCACGCTGGATGCAGTACCAAAGGGTCTCAGTGGACATTTGAAAACCATCGGAATTGACAAAATCTCCATCTGTCAATTGCAAAAGGCCACTTTACTGGGATCGGCAAACATAATTCGCCGCTACATCACGCAGTCCTAGGTGCCTGGGAAGTGCTCGACTGGTGATGAAATACGAAATCCAGCATAGTGATCTCGTTTGCTGTGTTGTATTGACATAATAATAATAACAACATGATAGAAACCAAAAATGGAACATATGGACGCTGAAAACGCAACGAGCAAGGGCAGCGATCAGTAACTATGTGCTTTGGTGATCCCCGCAGCCTTGAACAGCTCTCAAATGGAGCCTTTGGAGGCTGAAAACGTGGGGCACTAAGCCCCAAAAGGCAAGCAATTGTCTATGGCAATCTCTGCAACCAGGAAGACGATGCATGGAGGTTGTAGAGTGGGGGCAGGGGATGGGCAGGGCTCCATTCGGAGTATAAGATGCATACAATTTTTCAGCCTCTTGTAGTAGGAAAAGTGCATCTTATACTCCAAATGGAGTAATCCAGTGTGTGTGTACATACATGCATGCATGCATATATACACACATACACTCACACACCTAGATCACATATACCCATACTGTATAGCACGTATAAAGATCATGCTACATATCACAAACATAGCATTAATTATAGCATTTCTTTATCGTTCTATACTAAATATGTTTAAGATTCTAAATCAATAACACTCCTATGCTTTTGATAGTTAACTAAATCTACATCCGATACTTCTTCATCACAACTAAGTACTTTGCATTGTTAATTTACTAGATTATACATCTCCAGAGTTATTAAAGAAATGATACAATTAATGCCATGTTTGTGATATGAAGCATGATTCTATTATATACGTGATTGATATAAACAATGTTTTAAATAACATTCTAAGAGATGTATAAGCCTTTAAGGCCAAATGAAATTATGAATATTACAATATCTGGAAGGAAAACCTTTTAGCTTAGAAGGACTATTATCAAGGGCAGGTAAAGAAGATACTATCTAAGTATGTTTGGTTGTGCCCAAGAATAGAACCTGGATTTTTAAAAAATTGAATAAATTAGATGAAAAATAAAAAATGCAGTGTTATTACTGGAATTGATACTTTTCTACAGAAGGCATTCTGGAACTGAATACTGTATAAGGACTTGAGAAATTAACAAGCATGTTTTCTGGATATTTAGGAAAATATTTTCCAAATTATTTAGTAGATATTAATCATAAATATTGTTACAAATATATTTGACCATACTTATATGCAATACTATTTTGAATTTTTCAAATGATTTTTCAACTTTTAGGTTTTTAATAAACTTTTCAGTTATCAGCTTTATACATTAAAATGCAAGGTTGCAATGTACAGCGATACCTTGTCTTACAAACTTAATTGGTTCCGGGAGGAGGTTCGTAAGGTGAAAAGTTCGTAAGGCAAAACAATGTTTCCCATAGAAATCAATGGAAAACCGATTAATGCGTGCAAGCCCAAAATTTACCCCTTTTTCAAGCCAAAGCTCTTGTTTTTGCGCTGGTGGGATTCCCCTGAAGCTCCCCTCCATGGGAAACCCAACATCTGGACTTCCGAATTTTTGCGATGCTGTAGGTAAATCCCAGGAGGGGAATCCCAGGATCGCTCTGCTGGCAACGGAAGTCCGGAGGTGGGTTTTGAGGACTTCCGTGTTTTTGTGATGGTGCGATTTCGCTGAGGCTTCCCTCGCTGGGAAACCCCACCTCCTGACTTCCGTTGCCAGTGAAGCGCCCGTTTTTGCGATCCTGGGATTTCCCTACAGCATCGCAAAAATGCAGAAGTCCAGAGGTGGGGTTTCCCATGGATGGGAGCCACAGGGGAATCCCAGGATTGCAAAAATGCTTCGCTTGCAATGGAAGTCCGGATGCGGGGCATCCCAGTGGCGGTGGCGGGTTCGTAAGGCAAAAAAAGTTTGTAAGAAGAGGTAAAAAAAGTCCGAACCCCAGGTTCATATCTCGAAAAGTTCGTATGACGAGGGGTTCGTATGACGAGGTACCACTATATTTCATCCTTGTATCTTACTTTTTTCAATGTATTCAGTGTTGTATTTGCTATTATCATCTTTGAAAAATTCTTTATCAAATGTATCACATTAGAATGAACTTACTGGCTGTAATACTTTCATTTTACAGGAACTAATAACTATGATGCTTCAGGTAGATATAGAACAGCGATTTTCAGCTTTGCAAGTGCTTGAGCATCCATGGGTTAATGTAAGTGAAGGTTGCTACTGGTTTTATTTTGGCCACACTGTGTTTTATTGCATTATTTGTCAAATCAGCTGGAATGCTGTTTTGGAAATATGAAATTTTTAAACATTATAGCAAAATGTAGGCTTATTTCCAATAATAACTTTCTCTGCATATATTCTGAAAATGAATTTAAGAATATGCCAGACCCAGGATGGTGTTGTGTCTTTAGAAAGTGTAACTAACTTTCTGAAGTTTTGCCAATTCCAGTTCACAAACTTGTTATAAAGGACCTGCCATATCAGGATATTTTTTTTCATTAAATTTAAAACTGAATAGGGTTCTAAAATTTGTCTTTAAAAAAAATAAAAACCAACTAGCAGAGGAGAGAGAATTCTGGATAAAGTTTAGGAGAGGAAGGAATATCCAAGATATTCCAGATAGTTTGATTAAATTGCTCAGAAATTATTTTCCTTGCTTATACAAAAAAAAAAAAAAGAATATGTAATTCATATTGCGATACATCAAACTCATCCATTGCTATAATTTAGGCACAAGTTTGCGCTTATAATGTAATTTAATAATTATTTTACCTATCCCTCTTACATGAAAGATTTAACATGAAGGATGTTTATTATATTCTAATCAAAATTTATATACTGGTTGGTTTGATGCACTTTTAAAAAAAAGAAAGCCAAACTTTAGAATATACACATATTTACTCAGCAGTGATCAATCTAAAGTTATTTCAGCCTGAAATAATACAAATCTAAATTATATAAGTTCCCATTTCTCAATAGAAAGTTTGTTACATTGAATTATTTTTATCAGTATCTACAAAATAAAACTTCCTGTTCTACTAGTCTCATTTTTATGAAAGTAAATTTATACCTGTTAAACTGAGCTTCTACACTCATTATTATTCCAAAATTCACACGAATGTACATTTTATAACCTTTTCCCAATTTCTCAGGATATTTATTTATTAAATTAATTTATTAAATTTATGTACTGCCCATCTCACTATCTCAATTACTGATTTAGCAGTCTGCAAATTAGGTCTATGTCAGAATATTTATTATAATGCTTGTAGCATTATGTGCAAGTATTCCAACTGACCGAAAAGGAATTTAGTACCTTCCAGATTTCAGAAAATCACATAATTGTTTTCAAGTTGAGTCAAAGATAAAATTATTCTGAACGTCTTGATTCTAACTAAAAAGTTAAACTTAAATAAACTTGAAAATGTAGAAACATTAGATCCATCTTTGCCCCAAAAAAAGCTTCATAGAGTTCCACTCTGTGAGATAACCAAAAGAAACAAAGCACAGCCTAGAATTCCAGTGTCAAAACTGTTTGTGAGGTCAATGATACAAATCTGGTTTTTCTCCTCAATTTATTTAGTAGCTAGGAAGGAACATTATGCACCTTCTACTTATGATATTTAATATTTTCAAATTTTAGTATGATTTGGGAGGAAGACATCTTAAAACTATTGGATTCCTAGCATCATTACAAATATGAGCCATTTATATTATCATAGAAAAATGATAATACAACATATTGTGGCTGGACTTTGTAAGCATTGGTTTGTGTATATTGCAGAAGATCAACTAAGATTTGTCAAAATTATTGTGAGGTTATATTGATGCGTAAGGCATCTGCATTAGGCAATTTTAGGGTCAAATGGTTCCATTTTAGTTTCAGAGAAAGAAGCCTGACTGTGTTGCTGGTTAGTGGAAAATAGACATGTTCAGTTCTAATTTACTCAAAAACTATTTGCTTCTGAATCAGTTTCTAACTGAACTGCCTCTGATTTTTGGACGAAGGGTTATAAACAAACCTTAGGTTTCTCTTAATCATTATAATTTACTGCTTATGTTGCAATCAAGGATATACCTAAACTTTTTCGTTTCATGAAATATTTCAAATGTATGGCTGAAAGGAATAGAATAGAATAGAATAGAATTCTTTATTGTCCAAGCATGATTGGACACACAAGGAATTTGTCTTTGGTGCATATGTTCTCAGTGTGCATAAAAGAAAAAGATACATTTGTCAAGAATTATGATGTACAACACTTAATGATTGCATAGGGATCAAATAAGCAATGAGGAAACAATCAATATTAATAAAAATCTTAAGGATACAAGCAACAAGTTACAGTCATGTAGTCATAAGTGGGGGGGAAATGGGTGATAGGGTTGATGAGGGAAAAACTAGTAGTAATAGTAGTGCAGACTTAGTAAATAGTTTGACAGTGTTGAGAGAATTATTTGTTTAGCAGAGTAATGGCGTTTGGGGGAAAACTGTTCTTGTGTCTAGTTGTCTTGGTGTGCAGTGCTCTGTAGTGACGTTTTGATGGTAGAAGTGGAAACAGTTTGTGTCCAGGATGCAAGGGGTCAGTAAATATTTTCACTGCCATCTATAGATAAAAAATTATTTTTTTATAAATAATAAAACACATTATGTCTAAAATAGCTCAGAAAATATTGCTTTAAAAAGAACTTCGGCTGTAAGTACAAGAATATGGAAATTCCTAATCAAGATTGTTTAATTTTTATTTACAATTGCTATGAAATTATAACGACTGGTCTTAAAAATACATTTTAAAAGAGTTTTAAAAGGGTCTGACAGAAAATGTGAAATCATTCTAAAAATCTATATGGTTTATGAAATAACCATATTCTTCTGAAGAACAAGATTCTTCAGGTTATCTTTTGGTGTATGAAAGTGCCTGAAACAATTGAAATTAATATGCCTTGTTTTATGGTTACCTTCAGCATATTACATTTATTTATTTATTTATTTATTTTATTTTATTTATTTATTGGATTTGTATGCTGCCCCTCTCCGTGGACTCGGGGCGGCTAACAACAGTGATAAAAACAGCATGTAACAATCCAATACTAAAACAACTAAAAAACCCTTATTATAAAACCAAACATACATACAAACATACCATGCATAAATTGTAGAGGCCTAGGGGGAAAGAATATCTCAGTTCCCCCATGCCTGATGGCAGAGTTGGGTTTTAAGAACCTTACGAAAGGCAAGGAGGGTGGGGGCAATTCTAATCTCTGGGAGGAGTTGGTTCCAGAGGGCCGGGGCCGCCACAGAGACGGCTCTTCCCCTGGGTCCCTCCAAATGACATTGTTTAGTTGACGGGACTCGGAGAAGGCCCACTCTGTGGGACCTAAGTGGTCACTGGGATTTGTGCGGCTAAAGTGTATGAGAAATCATAGTGGAAAACATGATTATAACTAGAAGTTATAATACTTTAGTATCTCCAGATAGGATTTTATTTAGGAGTTCTTAGTTGATGATAAAAGGTTAGCAAACTGTAAAGTTTAGAGTCACTAAATTAATTATATTTCTGAAAATTAAAAATCTTTGAGACAGAATGGTTTTGCATAAATGACCACAAAATTGTTAAAGACCTGAAATGAATTACCTGCTTTTGTTTTGTAGGATGATGGCCTTCCGGAAAATGAGCATCAGTTGTCAGTAGCTGGGAAGATAAAAAAACATTTCAACACAGGTCCGAAGCCCAACAGCACAGCTGCTGGAGTTTCCGTTATAGCAGTAAGCATCTGCAATGCATTTTTCCCATACATATTTAGAAAATTATTTATTTATTTTTTGAGGAACCGTCCCCCTTGTTCAATTAATATATTCAGTTTTAATTGCAGAGAAAAACAGATATTCCATTATTCCATCATTGGGAACTCACACTTTTTAATTGCTTCATCATCCTAAAATGCTAGGCAGAATACATATTTCTGATTGAGAATCAGTCATTATGAGGAGAAAAATTCAATACACATTCCCTGTGATGAACATTTAAAGAACATTTCATGGGGAAAAAATATCATATTCCAATTATGAGCAAGAGGAAAAATACACATGTAAAGTACAAAGAAATGCAGCCATTTTAGACATATATATATGGCTGCCTAATTAATTTGATTTGGCCATATTATCTAAATTGGCTCAGTACATGTCACTACAAAGGCTCCCAGTTTTGCTATGCCACGCGAGGCTAATCCATGCAGTGTTCTGTGTTTGAGAGATTGGCACCTGCCCTGTCAGCTCAGCTGATGATCAAGGTATTATTAGTTCATCTAAAATTTCCTTACCGGAAGAATTTTAAGATTTTTCCCTAACTGTAGTGAAACTGTAATAGCCATAATGAATTCCTTTTTAAGGGCACCAAAAAAGTTTATGATGACTTGTTTGACATAGACCAGAGGTGTCAAACTCGCATCATCGCATTATGTAAACATGTTACGATTTTTTCTCCCTTTGTTAAAATGGTGGGTGTGGCCAGCATGTGACACATCCTGTCTGTGGGCCACAAGTTTGACATCCCTGACATAGACAGACAGACAGACAGACAGACAGACAGACAGACAGACAGAGTCATCAAAGAATCATATACTAGCAAGGAAATGGATAGGGATCAATCTATTGGCATATTGTCTTTTATATTATGGGATGCATTTAGATATATGCTTGTGAATTTTATTCCATTTTAAATAGTTTTATTTTGCACACAATTTGACTAAGTGCTTCCTTCCAGGCAGAAGTTAAAGTGTTATGAGATTTAAATAGAGTCAACATAAGTCTTTCAACATACTGCAGTTGTATAGCAGGACATAGTATGAGAGATTATGAGACCTGTTTAACATATCATCTGTTTATCATAGTACAAATGGAAATGAACCAGGTTCACTTTGACCTTTTTCCAACAATATATATTTAAAACATGAATTTAATAGTAGTGAAATGATTAGTATTTGTTGATCTCTCAAACGTATGCAGGATATACGATTCTACTAATAAATATAATGGAGTAGTCAATTTTTTTAATGTTCCCATCTTTTTTTCTTTAAGTCTGCCTACATTTTAAGCTTCCTTCCATAATTATGCCTCCCTAAACCATGCTCCAGACTGAAACATCATAATGATTCATTGAACATGCTCATTTACCGCATTAGACTGATCAGAGTTTCTTCCCTAGCTTCACTAAATTGTAGATGGTACAACCAGCAATTGTAGGTGGTACACTCTGGGTAGTTGTTGTATTAGCCAGAGGCTGATTTTAAGTCAGCAGAAGTTTAAAAAATAAAAAAACAAAAACCCAACTCATTTGGCAGAATTAGCAAATTCACCCTCTTTACCATGGAAGATAATTTGTTATCTTTTTCTTAGATTTGGACTTTATTGTTCCTATTATGTTAATGGCATCATCTAACATACTGTCAATATTTTTTTAATTTTTTTTAATAGGGAAACCACCATAGCTTTCCCACAACTAAAACATCCCATTGTATGCATTTTTCATATGAATTGCCAGGTATATGCATAACTGTCCAGCTGAAACGCTTTTCAATTGGACTGCCAGCACGCTTGCCCGTGAAATGTACCGCTCAGTTCTTCTACTCTGCACTGTTTTTCATAGTTCTTACAACTTCTCAAAATGCTTTGCTAGTCCCTTTTGCACCCATTTTTGCCTTCTTTATTGCGTTTAGTTTTGTTTTTTAAGTTTAATTTGCAAGATTTGCATAAAATTTATTGTTTTCAGTACTCAGATTTTTTAAAAACGAGAACAGGTATTGCACTGCAGCTTCAAACTGAGAATAAAAATGCGAGAATAAAGAAATACACAGATCTTTGCATTGTGTTTAGCACTGTGTTGCTTTGGCACCTTATCAATTTGCTATTGGGCTTACATTATTCTATAGCTCTCCATCATTTTGCTTCATTATAAATTTGAACAAAAAACCTGCAGTTCCATTTATTTTTTAAAAAATGTTGATGATACCCTATTTTTCCCAAAATAAGATATCCCCTGATAATAAAAACCCAATCGAGTTTTTGAGTGCATTGCAATAAGGCCAAGCACTTATTTCAGGTTTCAAAAAAAAATATAAGATAGAGTCTTATTTTGGGGGAAACACGGTATGTTTTTACTAGCTAACACTCACAAACCACTCTAACTTTCATCAACTTTATAATACAATGTTAATAAATAAAATAATATTTATTAGTGTTTCTAATCCAATTCAAATGTACTGTTCTGTATGTACCATGTATTGTAATGTTTAAAATGTTTCTATGTGGGCTGGAGTCTATTATGTATGCTACCTGGTACCTCAATAATAATGTCAGATAGCAATAGCAATAGCACTTAGATTTATATACTGTCCATAGTGCTTTAGAGCAGGACTCTCCAGCTTTGGCAACTTTAAGACTTGTGGACTTCAACTCCCAGAATTCCTCAGCCAACTTTGCTCTCAGAGTTGAAATTCACAAGTCTTAATGTTGCCAATTCATAAGTCTTAATGTTGCCAAAATCGGAGACCCCTGCTTTAGAGCACTCACAGAGCAGTTTACAATGTCAGCATATTGGCCCCAACAATCTAGGTCCTCATTTTACCAACCTCACAAAAGATGGCTGAATCAACCTTGAGCTGGTCAGGCTATGGGCAGAGTTAGCTTGCAATACTACAGTCTAGCCATTGTGACGCCATAGTTCCTGCAATGGATATAAATGCAGTACAAGTAATCCTTCAGTTAGAACTTTAATGGAGCCATTATGATTATAAGTCATGATGACCTTAAAGCAGATCACCCACATGACCAACCCAATTATACAACCTTTTTTGGGGTGGTCATTAAAGTGAATGCTGCAGTCATTGAGCAAACCAATTGTTTACTGTGGGACAGTTTTACCAAAATTCAAAAAGAATTGTCAGGTTTTGGCAAGAATGTGGTAAAATGTGATCATATGATATTGGGACACTTAAAATGACTTTAAATGTAGGCCAGTTGCCTAACAATTGACATTGATCATGTGACTGATGGAACTTCAGAACCAGGGAAGTGATTTCAAATGTTTGCTAAGTCAAGGACTACTTAGAACTAAGCACAACTTAATACAGGAAACTAAACTAAATGTAGGCTTGAAGCCTGAATATAGGCTTAGAAAGGGCATGCTGAATATATGACATCTAATGCTGACTTCTGTATCCACTTGATTTCCCCGTTCCGCTTTAAATGAGATGGAGTGTTCATTCTTCTTACAAATATAAGGTTTGACATTCTATTTTTACCCCCTCAAAAGAATGGCACTTATAAAAAAATACAAAAATAAAGGACAAATTGTTTAACATATAACATAACATCATCCAATATAAGAGAATATTTGTAGCTCAGGGGTGAATTTGGAATCCTTGGTGCCAGAGGTGGGCTGTTAAGGTGGAACAGTGGCATTGGCTCCCTCCCTTGGCTCTGAGTGCTAGCGGAGTCCAGCGCAATTCTGCTACTGCAGCAATCTACAACACGAATCATAATATCAAATTGAAACGACAAACTGTAAACATTGATCGACACAAAGTTCGAATTACAAAGAAACTGAATGAACAAACCCTTAAATCACTGATACGTGTTGGCACTAGCAACTACGTCAAACACATATGGATAAAACTTTAGGGAAATCTACATTACCTATATGTTTAAACCACAGACCGCTAAACATTGAAGCCCCAGCTCTAACGCTGGCCCTCTCCTCTTACTACTCTTTTTTTTACTCTAATTTCCTATCCCTCTTCCCCTCGTATCTCTTCCCCTTCAACCCACTCCCCCTCTTCTTCTCTCTTTACCCACTTATGCATACTATATAAGTAAACTATAATTGCTAGAATGTACATTACATATATTCCCTTTACTTTTCTGTACCCTGTTTTTAATGTATACATTCAATAAACATATTTATTAAAAAAAATCTGCTACTGCAGCTGTGAATGAGTGGAAACAGAAAAACATGCTGAAACATGGGCGCCCCTGCGTCTCCATGCACGATTCTGCAACCTGCACAGCTGTAGTAACAGAGTTGCGCTGGACTCCACTAGCACTCAGAGCCACATAGGCGAGCACATGTCAGTGTTCCACCTTAGCAGCCCACCTCTGCTTGGTGCTCCCTAACCTGGTAGTTTTCTTGCAGAGGTTTCATTCATGATGATGTTATTCTTGTTTGGTAATCAAATGTCTGCAAGAAAACATAGAAACGTAGAAGACTGACAGCAGAAAAAGACCTCATGATCCATCTAGTCTGCCCTTATACTATTTTTTGTATTTTATCTTAACCATCAAGTACTAAGGACCCTGTAACATCATCCATTATAATATGAGATCTGGAACACTACATAAACTTTTTAAAGCATTTCAGAAGTTTACACTACAATCATTTAACTTCATTTACTTGATCAAAAGCTTTCTCTCTTCCTGAAGTTCACTGAAAGTGGTATTCTGGAGTGATGGGAAGGTCAGTTCCTCTTGCAAAAGCTTCCATCTTCTTCATATTGGCTTAATGAAAGGGGCTCTTTCATTGAAATGTCTTACACAGAAATATAGGTAACGTTATACTTAGATTCTTATATTTAAAGATTTCCCGGTATCTACATTACTACATGTCTACCAGTGTAGGGTTCCTTCTCTGCAAGCGTGGAAGCAAAAACCCCCACCAAAATTGGCAAAATCTCACGCATGCGAGTGAGCATCCTCATGCGAGATTTCACTTCTGGCGCATGTGCAGAAGCCGAATCTCACACGGGCATGCGCATGCACACATCTGGATGCGTAGATGCGTGTGCATCTCCATTTCCACTACCACACTATAGTGTGATCTGTACCAGGTGCAGCCCACTACTGATATCTACACATTAAGAAACCAAAGCTGCTTATGGAATCCCAAAACACATGCACTACATATTAATATGCAAGCACCATTCCCACCATTATTCTGATAACTGCTCACCTTTTTCAATCAACCCAGCCTTTAAATGTGGCATTTTAAAAAAATCAGTCCCTTTCCTGAACCCCCAAAATAAGAGGGAGCATACTTCTGACATTTTTAACATTGGCTGTGAAATTGTACAACAGCTGTTTGGAGTTGCTTTTCTTTTACAGATTTTGTAGAAGTTCATTTTACCCAAATCCTCTGGACACCAGAATGATGAAAGATTTTAAAAGAAAATTATCTTTTAAAAATGAAATACAGTTGACATTTTCATGAATTTGATGGCATATTCGCATCTCTCTTCCATTCCCTCTGTCAGCTGTAGACATTAAAGGGAAAATGCAATGACAGACTTTGTTGAGTACTGTTGATATCTAGGCACTTATCACTTCATCTGCCATTTATGCAAATGCATATTAAATATTAATAGTTCTTTTCAAATTTTCTTGAAGAAATACATTTCTAAACATCCAGTTTTCAGGTTCTTAAATGAAATTTCTCTCTCTTTACCATGCTGTGTAACCAAAGCTAATATAATCTTTTCTCTGAGGTTATATTTTCAATAAATAGATAAAGACAGCAGCATCAGTAAACTATTTTCTTTACACTCTTTGATTGGATGAAAAAAATGTGTTAAAATGAGAAGTAATTGCTTCAATACTGTGAGGACTTTCCAGCAATTTGTCACTGTTTTCTCTGAGTATTTAGAACTAGTGACTTAACTGCTGCCTTGTGGTGTCTGTAGTTACTAAAGAGGAGAACTGGTAATTAGGGTTTAACAGATGTCTTGAAAGACTCATAGTGAAGTGGTATTGCCCTGAAGAATTGATTAATAACATTTTCCTGTTTTGAAATTAATGAAAACAAATGAGCCTTTTCCTTGTTTAAAAAAATTAACAGGGAGGTAATATTGTATATTAGTGAGTTGCCGGCCAATTTATTTTCCTTATTGTCATTATACTGGATAAATTAAGATCCAATTATATATGTTGCTTTCAAGGAGACACAACAAAATCTAAGTTTGCTTTGATTTTTGGACTTTCCTTTTTTATCTATAAAAGTAGATTATTGTTTGAGGCATGAAAGTACCATGTGTTGATGAGAAGAAGAAAAAAAAACCCAATGTAATAATGAAAGTATATGACCTGCAATTCTCAGAATAGTAAATACAATCCAATGTATGGGATTTCACATAACTTCTACTTCCCTCTATTTTTATGCACGGTATATATGCTGTGGCATTTTTTAATTACAGTGACTACCAAGAGCTAAATAGGATTTGACCAGGGTTCATCAGACATGGGTAGACAGATGGCGGCATGACATAATATAACCCTGATGCCTTTCAACTCACAGAGCTTAAGTCCAGCTGAGTTGCATACATCATTCTGATAGCCACTCTATAACCCTCTCAGCAGCCACCTATACCACGACCTAGATTGCTGCTAAAACTACTGCACTGTATGTAGTCATTTAAAGTGCGAATGTCCATGAATTCAATTCCCAGTAGAGGATTTGAAAACCATAGAATAACATCTGGCTCCTGCCTTACAAAAATTCCAAATGCAATGAAATTAGTCATCTTTCCTCTTAGTAGTCCATATAGCTGAAAATTAAAACCTGCAATTGTGTTTCGAAAATCGTTCTATTAGTTTGATTGACTGAATAAAAAGAATAATTAAAAGAATAATCATTTTTATATTAATACAAATATCAATTTAAACTGGTAAGTAGCATTTTGGCAGTGGTTTTAAAGAAGAGCTAAATGCCCCAAAGAATAAAGTAAAACTAGTATAAACCATAGCTAGGGTTACATTTTATCACACTTTTGTCCAACCAAAGCTTAGTTGATTAAGAGTGAACTTCTGTGCATGCTTAAGAACTAAGCGGGATTTACTTTGGGTTGAACAAATATTGGATCCCTGGTTACTACAATAACATTCCATTTTTTAAATTTAGATCCTAACAAAATGAGGAAACACCATGTAAAAGTTGAAAATTTGGGAAGATCTTAGAGAGTATCTGTTCTCAAGCCCTCTCTAGTGAAGGAGTCCACTATTAAATTCTATGCCTGAGTCCCATTGGGATTGGGCGGCAAAGATGTCGAATTAATAAATAATAATAAATAATAAATCCCCAACAGAAGCAGCTCCCAGGAAGGACATCCCTCCCTTCTCAAAGTAGTCTGTTCCACTAGTGAACAACTTTTACATTTATGACAGCTTATATCGCTGCCATCACATTTAATAAAAGAAAGCCTTGATTGCAATTTTTTTTTTGAAGCTGAACCTTTCAGCTACGTCAGCCCAGTGAGGTAGACTAGAGCCACTGAGCAAACTTAAAGTCAGTTTTATTAGAACATTGTAGTAATAGAAACTTTGTAACTTTGAATATACACTGATACCTCTGTCTACAAATGCCTCTATTTATGAACTTTTCTAGATAAGAACCGGGTGTGCAAGATTTTTTTGCCACTTCTCAAGAACCATTTTCCACTGACAAACCTGAGCCTCCAAAACTGTAACCGGAAAAGGCAGGGAGAAGCCTCTGTGGGGCCTCTCTAGGAATCTCCTGGGAGGAACCGAGCCGGAAAAGGCGGGGAGAAGCGTCCGTGGGGCCTCTTGGACTCTCTTGGGAGGAAACGGCTGGAAAAGACAGGGAGAAGCCTCTGTGGGGCCTCTCTCTCTCTCTTTTCGGAGAGGGGCGGCATACAAATCTAATAAATAAAATAAATAAATAAATAAATAATTTGCTTTTACATTGATTCCTATGGGAAAAATTGCTTCTTCTTACAAACTTTTCTACTTAAGAACCTGGCCATGGAACAAATTAAGTTCGTAAGTAGAGGTACCACTCTATGTCTCTTTTCCCCACCCCTTGTATTTTTGTCTGAATCAAGGGGAGTGGGTCATCTGACACAGTTTTGTAAACCAACCCTTGTTTTATTAGACGATTGCCTTAGTAATGAATCTTTCCTCTGTCCTTCAAGTGACCTCTATAGTTATTACAGCCACTTAAAGAATGGTCAGTTAATTTAACATTTTCACTTGGTAGATTAAATTTACATGCATTTTTACAGTAATTTAACATTCAATAAACATGCGTAGTTCAATTATGGAAGTTGCTGCAATCGGGTGCAATCATCACCAATGGGAATGCACTAATTCATGAAAGATCTACCTATCAGTAGATCACTTGATGACTGAGCACTCTATCCAGAATCATAGAACTGAAAAATTAACATTCTTCTGAACTGATCAAAATCCATGAACACATCTATGAACATTCTTTAAAAACAAAAATGTGTGCACGTATATAGACACATCACACATTTGCGTACACATTTTTTCTACAGCCTTGGAATTTTTTGGGTGGTCTTGCAGTGAAGTATTGTGATAAAATGTGATCTAGATTCCCAGGAGGGAGGAGGTACATTCCAGAGGAGCAAGAGTCAGCAAAGTTAATAGTTCCCAGAATATATGTTTGTGGTGCATAGTTTGTTTTAGTTTGGCAAGATTTCTCTATATAGGTGAGGGACAATAAAGGAAACTTCTTAAAAGAATCTCAGTATGTTTGTCTTGGGTTTTGGAGCCTGCCATCAGTCTTGCCAAACTAAAGCAAACAACTCTTAACTGTGTTGTCTTTTGCTTCTACAGAATGCACTGCCTCCTGGAAATTTGGGCCACTTTCCTTCACGCTCAAACTTGGGGACTGTAATTGTCTATGTTTCTGAGCTTCCTGAACTGTTGGAATTTAGATGGACCTTTACTTGATCCACCATTTTGTTCCATGTGTTCTTCCCATACATTAAAGTCTGCCCAAATCAATAAGTACAATTAAAAACAAAATTAATTGTGGACATCAATTAATCAGTGAATTGAATTGGTCCTAATAACACCCTTTAGCTAATAAATTATACATTCAAGCATGTGATCCTTTTTATCAGTAAAAGTAAGGGAGCTTAAGAGTTATGCATTTTCAAAATAACTACTCCTCAGACTTTTCATTCTTGAACCAGTGCGTCATGAGGACTAGGAGTCTCTGTTCACATAGCTCCAAAAGAATCCAAAATAGTTTGCAAAAGTTGAGGTTCAGCTTAATACTCTGTGAGCATCTTTCCTATCACAGATAAATCTTTTGAGTATTTGGAAACTATCCATCTGCTCCCTTGCTCCTTCTGTCACAAAGGGAAATGTCTTTACCTTAAGTAGATTAAAAATAGATAAGTTATGTTGTCAGCATTTAGGCCTATTAGACTGATACAATTGCCGGCAATAAAACATACTGCTGGAATAGTTGGAGAAGGCATTTCCCCTTTTATTTTGTAGGAAGCAATAAAAAGTGAGTAGGAAATCCACAGAATCTATGTTGTAAGCTGAATGAAAGTAGAATACTGTTTGTGTCTGTCTGTTTTCCTTTCTTTCTTCCTTCCTTCCTCTCTCTCTCCTCCCTCCCTTTCTTTCTCTCTCTCTCCTTCCTTCCTTCCTTCCTTCTCTCCTACTTTCTTTCCTCCTTTCTTTCTTTCTTTCTTTCTCTTTTTCTTTCTCATGCACAGAAACATATGTTCTTCTAAGTTTACCATGATCTCAGATGATCCATTGTCCAAAAGGACTCTACAGTTGTGATGAAACAAATGCATCTTATTATTATTATTATTATTATTTTGCAAGATACTTAACACTGGATTCAAAAAAGTGCTTATATGTGTGAGCTATCCCAATTCTGCAGCCTTAAGTGGCTTGTGAATTGCATTTTTCATTGGCACGTGAATCTGATTTAAGCAAAGAATTTATTTGGTGTTTTTTTTACTTTCCACTATACGTTATTTATAATTTAATTAATGTTATGATTTTGAGTACTTAAAATGCTGGATTTAAAAAAGGGATGCAAAAGATCTAAGCCAATGTTTTTTCTCCACTCAAGTAATTACAGTTTAATAAAACATTTCATTTTGAAATTCCTGGACATTGGCTGTTCAGTGTTATTAGTGCATTGCCCTCATCCAACAATAGATGGCAGCAGTAGATCTTGGATACAGTAGTAGATACAATATAAGGCCTTCATCATTTTAGCTGGAAGTCTTCAATAATTTGGGTGTTTTAAAGTACGTATCCTATATAAGAAAAAAGTTGATGAAAGAAAATAAACATTATTTTCTTTATGATCTGGATTCAAAGTCAGGATGCATACTGCAACAACTAAATAACTGATTTTTTGGAGTTGTTTCAAGCTGCCTCTTGTAATATAAATTGTAAACTTCTGGCCTTATGTCATTCTAACAAAGCACACATGAACACAAAAGGGATATATCTTTGTTCTATTTTCTGCATGTGTATGTAAATGCTAAAGCTTTTTCAAATATTAAACTGTATAGTACAACTTGTTCCCCTTTCTGTCTCTGAAGAACTACCTGCACTAAAATAGTTTTTAATTACTTATGTGGTGCCCTGCTACACACAATGGAAAGTATGTTTAATAAAGAATAAAATCATCTTTTTATTACTATATCAGAAGTGAAATTAAATAGGAATAGTTTCTTTTTCCTTCAATTTAAAAAAATGTTCCTCCCAAATTAAGAAATTAAGATTGTACTTTGAATACAAGGGTTTAGTAATGCAAACTTACACATTTTTAAGATTAAATTTGAGACTATAATAATGTACAGTTATCTAGGATTTTCCTCTGTATCAGATCAAAGTTTCCTTTTGAAACCAGTAACAAAGATTGGTGGGAATGTCAAAATGTTACCCTTTCATATTTATACATTTTCATCAATATGAAGCAGAGTGGTTTTGATCTGTGAAAATCTAATCTATTTGGTTATAGAGGTGGCTGTTGTGGTTTATAAAAACCCCCAAGATATACTGAAAACAAAACTGTTCACAAAAATTTTATTATAAAATGGGAGAACCTTACGTGATGCCTTTATACAGCCCTATTTTGTTTATCTTTTTAACCGATGACTGTTACAATTGGAAATAAGTGCACTAAGTAGTAATTAATAAACAAGATACTAATTTTATCCAGATAAATTATTTGGTCTAGGATCTTCCTCATTATTTATTTATTTATTTTCCTTTCCCCCCCATTTTCAATATGTAGTTTTTGTTTTTATTTTATTTTTAAAATGTTAGAGTGCTACCTTGTGAAACGGGGAAAAAAAATATGCACTTAATAAACAAGGAACAGTTTTGGTCTGGAGGTCTTAATTCTCTAGCACAATATCGATCCACTGAGTTGCCCATTTCTCTCTGCTCAGCTGGACCACGGGTTTACCATCAAGAGATCAGGGTCTTTGGACTACTACCAACAACCAGGAATGTATTGGATAAGGTATGAGATGGTACAGCTCTAATAGTCAGTGTTTCCATGGCAACGTGCTGGCAGTCTCCATTAACCAGTTACTTCAGTGAATAAACATGTTTATTTTTATTTGTTACCCAGTTCCATATGCTGCTTTATCAGTTTCATTTGAATCTTGATTGAGATACCACACCCCTTTATTTCCTTTCTTCACCCATTATTCACACTGACATTGTAAGCTTCTTCTTCATTGCACATGCTCAGTACCCAGTGCTCCTTCTAGTTAAAAGGACAGTGTATACAGAAAAATGAAACGTTCACGCAATATTTTATTTTACGTCAACGGCTTTTAAGGCGTGTAATATCCTGTGCTCTTTCTTTTTCGACCTATGAAACGGCAACAGGATATCAAGACCTCCGGATCTACATTTATATTTGTTTTTTGTTTTTTCTCTCTGAGATACAAAATTATATACTGTCATTTTAAATTCCCCCTTCCCAACCACACTCCTTATCTTAGAATGAACAATGCATTGACATGACATAGTATTGAGAAGCTGTTCAATGAAATATAATGCATTGTATGTGCTATGGTTAGCTTGTGTTTCCAAAGTATGCACATTTTTGTTACTCCATTTTTAAAAGACGTGGATAAAAATGATATTGCATGAACCTACCTCTCTTTAGTACATCACCTTTTATTATATGGCAGGATTGTGATTAAGAATACCCGTTCAGTTGAAAATAGGTGTTATCAGCAATGATACATAATTTTTGCTACAAAGATGAACATGGTATCTAAAATTCCCAATTTAAATGTCTATTATGTTTATTGATGTTCAATTTTTATACATTTTGATAACTTTATAAAGATGGGGTTTTATAACTTTTTAAAAAAGACTCAGTAGGATGAACTAAATATTTACAAATATTTTTTTATGTGCAAGGAACTGCTTTCAGTGCTGTGGAAGGTTTGTCCAGAATGTGCAGATCTAACCTTTATTAATATAATTGTGGCAGTAGTCAATGCAAGCATTTACAGTAAATTAAATATTACCTCTACATATTTTGCTTAAAGTATCTGGATTAGGTTGCAATGAACTACCTTTGGAAAAATTACATTTCTTGTGTCCAGAAGTGAATCTTTATATGAAGAAAAATTTTGGATGGATGCCTTCTTGAAGTATATACAGTGTTCCCTTGATTTTCGCGGGTTCGAACTGTGCGGAAAGTTTATACCACGGTTTTTCAAAAATATTAATTAAAAAATAGTTTGCGGGTTTTTTCCCTATACCACGGTTTTTCCCACCCGATGATGTCATATGTCATCGCCAAACTTTCATCTGCCTTTAATAATTTTTTTTAAAATAAACTTTAATAAATAAACATGGTGAGTAATACAGTGGTACCTCGGTACTCGACCACAATTCGTTCCAGAAGTGTGGTTGAGAACCGATTTGGTCGAGTACCGAATTTATTTATCCCATAGGAAATAATGGAAATGGATTTAATTGGTTCCCAGCCCCTGTTAATTCTCTGGGAACCAATTAAATCTATTTTCTTTATTTCCAATGGGATAAATAAATTTGGTACTCCAAGCTGCAGGAAGTGTGGGGGCTGCTGCAATCCCGGCAGCTTAAAGGGGCTGAGGAGCTCTATAAGAGCTCCAAGCTGCAGGAAGGGTGGGGGCTGTTGCAATCCCACTCCTTTCTGCTCCTTTCCTTTCCTCAATGCTTCCTCTTATTACCTGTAAGCAGCTGCAAAACTTTCTCCCTCCCGTCGGCTGCAACGGCTTCCCTTCGAGGAACAACAGCGCCGGGAACGTCACGTAATGAAGGGAAGCTGCTGGAGCGGATGGCACAGCCCCCACCCTTCCTGCAGCTTGGAGCTCTTATAGAGCTCCTCAGCCCCCCCGAAGCTGCCGGATAATGAACAAAATTTTCTCTGGCTGTTCGGTATCTGAATTTTTGTTCAGATACCGAAGCAAATTTTTGCTGAAAATTTTGTTCGTTATCCGAAATGTACGAGAACTAAAGCGTTCGAGTACCGAGGTACCACTGTAATCTGAATGGTTGCTAAGGGAATGGAAAATTGCAATTTAGGGGTTTAAAGTGTTAAGGGAAGGCTTGTGATACTGTTCATAGCCAAAAATAGTGTATTTACTTCCGCATCTCTACTTCGCGGAAATTCAACTTTCGCGGGCGGTCTCGGAACGCATGCCCCGCGAAAAGCGAGGGAACACTGTATCCTGTTTCTATTCTGTCAGTATTCATGGTCATGTCTATATGTCAGGGTATTTTAAATCTTTAAACACATTTATCTATTTGGATGTATTAGAAATTGATAATGTACACTTGCTTGGAAATTTACTGTATTGTGTTAGCTATGATTTCAACTTTTCCTTTACTACTTCATATGTACATATAGATTGATCACTCCATTTACGGATTATATACCTGGTCTTGACCATGTCCTTTTAATATATGTATACTGGAAAACTGGTCCATTAAGGCGCTACACTGGACATATTCAGTAGATCACAATAATTAGTACCATACTAAGCGAAATGTTATTCTCATGCATGCTTTATATTAATAGAAGATTGTTTATCATGTAGGATCATATGAAATCATTGCCAGCTGGAACTTCTGTCTATAGTTAGTAAATGTATAACAATTTCCAAGCTTGGTGATTCTGAATTTAAATCTCCTATATCCTTTATTTCTAACCTCATATATTGGTCATAAGCTGTGATTCATGCTCAGTCAAAATTTCAAACCATGTAACTCAACAATGTACTGCATTTTAAATGAGACTCACTTTATTTGTTCTCATGCAGAAGTTTCCACAATCCTATTATCTGGAATCTATTTTGTCTTTAGTATGTTAAAGAAATAATATGTGCATTTGAAGACTACAACTAAATGTTTACCACCAAGTTGTTACAAGCTGTCCAGCAAACCTGGAAAACAGGGAAATCGGCGGTTTGGGAAATATCAGGGAATTATCAGGGAATAAATCGGGGAAAAACAAACTGTATTAAAATGTTTTAAAGTCAGGGAAAATCAGGTTTAAAAAAAACAGATTGCGCTGCCTGGCAGAGTCAAGCAAAAATGAGCATAACTGTGGCAACAACTTGCTTCCTCAGCTAACAATATTTCTCCATGGCTTATGCTATTTGGTATGATGTCTTAACTAGATGGCAAGTTACAGGGAAATGTCAGGGAAATATCAGGGAATTACAAAATGCTTTCCCCCTGGACACCCTGAGTTAGCTTTTCCCAGAATATAAACCAATACGATAATTGAATCTTAACTTAAAATTTACAGCATATTAACAGTTTCTTTGTAAATGTTATAATATTTTGCATTTGAAGGGTTTTCTTTACTCTAGAAACTGATTAATGGTACTGTTGTTTGCATTTGTGATTGCCATCTGTTGCTTGTCAATGTAATTTCCATTGAAATGTTGAAATTTTTACTCATGCTTTGACCTGTTTAGGTTGTCAAGATTTCCTTCCTTAAAGAGCTTCAATTCAATAGATTCTTGCTCTCTATTGAATTTATTATTCTCATGGATTATACCATTTGATTGAAACATTCCTGGTGGAAACGTCAGAATCAAACTGTTTAGAAATGCTGTATTGTGCTTTTGTTGTTGTTGTTTTTGCCTTTTCTGCTGCTTAGGCAATATGTTTATACACGTGTGTCTGTATTTGTGTGTGCAAATATATTTATGTGTTTGTCTTTGTGTTCATATACTATATGATATGTGTATGTGTTTGTTGTAGGCTATGATTTTTTTGCTATGCTAGCAAAGGTTTCTATCATAAACTATAAATAGTAATATAGTTTATATCATTTATACTATTGCTTATATTATGCTAGGTAAACCCTGGCTGAAGTAAAGCAGGGGAACTAACAGAACTAAAGTGTCCTTTTCCTTCTATAGTACAATCGTTCTTCTGCCCTGGACTATCAATAGATATTTTGTTAACATTACAAAGGAGATTGTTTATTTTGGACAAATTGGGACGTAAATAGGACAACTAATATAAGCCTTCATATGACAGCCAGTTTTTTTCTATTCAGAATCAGAGGTAGAATTTGTCTCACATGTGCTACTAAAATACCCATTATAGATTGTCATCAAGTTTAATACAGTGATACCTTGTCTTACAAACTTAATTGGTTCCGGGACAAGGTTCTTAAGGTGAAAAGTTTGTAAGACGAAACAATGTTTCCCATAGGAATCAATGGAAAAGTGATTGATGCGTGCAAGCCCAAAATTCACCCCTTTTGCCAGCCGAAGCGCCCGTTTTTGTTCTGCTGGGATTCCCTTGAGGTTCCCCTCCATAGGAAACCCTATCTCTGGACTTCTTTGTTTTTGCAATGCTGCAGGGGAATCCCAGTATCGCAAAAACAAGTGCTTCGCTGTCAATGGAAGTCCGGAGGTGGGGTTTCCCATGGAGTGGAGCTTCAGGGGAATCCCAGCAGCGCAAGAACGGGTGCATTGCTGGCAACAGAAGTCCGGAGGCAGGTCATCCCAGCGGTGGCGGTGGGTTTGTAAGGTGAAAATAGTTTGTAAGAAGAGGCAAAAAAATCTTAAACCCCGGGTTTGTATCTCGAAAAGTTTGTATGACGAGGCGTTTGTAAGATGAGGTATCACTGTACTTCCAATTGTTAGCAATTCTAATTGCCATTGTGAACAGAAAGCGATTATCCTTCTCCTGGGTGACCACCCTTCAGAAATCTCTAAGATTGCAAACTTCGTACGGATTCCTTCCTATTAGTAATTATTAGCTATTAATTGTTTTAGGATTTTCTTGCTATTTTAAAATTTCTGGCCTTTTCATTGGCTTCTGTCTTGGGCCATAATTAAATTTTGATTTTGATTCATAATAGATAAACTATATACATGTATATTATTACATTTGAATGATATATTGCAAATTGTTTTTAACATCAGTAATGGGAACTAGTATGGGAATTATAATACACAACGGCAGAAATAATGTCCATGGAGATTCTTAGTCATCCAGGCCATGGTTGTCCCAAAAGTGCTTTTTCAAGAGGCAATGGACTTTCTGATTTTTCGTTGATGATGCTTTCCTTCTCATCCAAAATGCTTCTTCAGCCCTGTTTTTTCCCACCATCCAGTTAGAGCTGGTTGAGAAGCTAAGAAAGAAAAACGAGAAAGTCCAGTTGCCTCCTGAAAAAGCACCTTTGAGACAGCAGAAATAATGTTACACTAGGTGTTATCCTTTTTCTGCAGCTTAAAGATAGATGGAAGAAAGCTTTTAAAAAAGAGGAAATGAAAGGTCCTCTAGAGCAGTGTTTCCCAACCTTTTTTGAGCCGCGGCACATTATTCACATTTTCAAAATCCTGGGGAACACTGAATGGGGGGGGGTGGCTAAAGAAAAGTTTTGACAAAAAAAAATCTTCCTCCATTTCGCTCTATTCCTCCCTCACTCTTTCTCTCTCTTCCTTCCCTTCTTTCTCTTTCTCCATCCCTCCTTCCCTCCCTATATGTCTTTCTCTCTCCCTTGCTCTCTCTGCCTCTCTTGCTATCTCTCTTTCATTCTCTCTCTTTTTCTCTCTTTCTCTCTCTCTTGCTATCTCTTTCTCTCTCTCTCTGTCTCTCTTTCTCTTTCTCTGTCTCTCTTTCTCTCTCTCTTGCTAGCTCTTTCTTTCTCTTTCTCTCTCTCTCTCTCTCTCTCTCTGCCTCTCTTGCTATGTCTCTCTTGCTCTCTCTCTCTTCCTTTCTTCTCTGCGGAGGCCGGCGAAGGTTTTTCTTATTTTAAATGTTCCGGGTAGCAGGGGGATGCGGAGCCCGCACGCACACCCCCCCCGACATTCCAAATCCTGCCTCAGCTGTGAGAAGAAAAAAGCGCTCGGTGAAGGGACTGCATGCAAGAGGGGCCGGGCGGGCATTAGCAGCCCGATGAGGAGAACGAGAAGCCGCTGCAGCCACCCCCAATCCCCCCCCTTCCCTGGGTACCTTCCAAAGGCCCCTGGAAAAAGGCAGGAGGTAGCAACGAGGCGCGAGGACAAGCAGGCAGCTTGGCGGAGGGGAAGCGCTGACGGGCTCTCCTCCTTCCCCACCCCCGCACTTCTCTCCCGCCCTGGCTTTTGCTTCGCCCGCAGATTTCCCCGCAGTTCAAAAAGAGGCAAGAGGTGGCCTGGATGAAATTGCGGGGAAATCATGGGGCGAAGCAAAAGCCAGGGCGGGAGAGAAGCGCGGGGGTGGGGAAGGAGGAGAGCCCATCAGCGCTTCCCCTCCGCCAAGAGGTTATTGCCGCCGCCTCTGCCTCCACTCAGGGAGCCATCGTGGTTGAGCTGAGCGAAAGGAAAAGGCGCAGTGACCACGGTGGCTCCCTGAGTGGAGGCAGAAGCGGTGGCAATAACCTCTGTGCTTTCTACGGCAGCGTGGCTGAGCTGGATGGAGGGAAGCGGCAGCTCCCACTCAAGGAACCCACGGCAACGGGCGACAGCTTGGTGGGAGGCGACGGCGGGAGACACAGGCGGTGGGAGGAGAGGGAACCAGGAAGCGAATGTGAAGCCCAAGACCATCCACACAGGACGACACAGGCAGGGGCGCCGGCAGCGCCCCGCCCAGCTGGAGCTTCTCGCGGCACACCTGGCCATGTCTCGCGGCACACTACTGTGCCGCGGCACACCGGTTGGGAAACGCTGCTCTAGAGCAGTGTTTTTCAACCAGTGTGCCGTGGCACACTAGTGTG
This sequence comes from Erythrolamprus reginae, assembly GCF_031021105.1. Lineage (NCBI taxonomy): Eukaryota > Metazoa > Chordata > Lepidosauria > Squamata > Dipsadidae > Erythrolamprus > Erythrolamprus reginae. The sequence continues at coordinate 29,219,052 of NC_091953.1, read as the reverse complement.
CCGCGAGACATGGTCAGGTGTGCTGCAAAGAAGGAAGCTCAGGTTTTGGTCTCGCAAATTTTTGCTGAGAGAGAGAGAAAGTAAGCAAGAGAGAGAGAAGAAGAGAGAGAGAGAGAAAGCAAGAGAGAGAGAGAAAAGAGAGAAAGAAAGAGCGAGAGAGAAAGAAAGAAAGAGAGAGAGAAAGAGAGAAAAGGAGAGGAAGGGAGAGAGAGAAAAATGAGAGCAAAAAGGGGATGAAAAAAGAGAAATGAGAAAATGATTGAGACAGAGAATGAGAGGAAAGAGAGAGAAACAAAAGAGAGAGAGAAGTGACTCTTGATTTAAAGCATACGATAAAAAGTATGCAAAGAAAAAGAGAGAGAGAAAACCCAGCCCTCACCTGTTTTTGGAAAGGGTTCCAGAATGTGTACACACACACACACACAAGGGGGGGAGGAGACAGGGATGGAAAAAGAGAGGAGAGTGTCTTAGGGTGTTATTTTCTGTCATTTTGGTTGGTGGTGTGCCCCAGTATTTTGTAAATGTAAAAAATGTGCCGTGGATCAAAAAAGGTTGAAAATCACTGCTCTAGAGCAGTGTTTCCCAACCTTGGCAACTTGAAGATATTTGGACTTCAACTCCCAGAATTCCTCAGCCAGCAAATGCTGGAGAATTCTGGGAGTTGAAGTCCAAATATCTTCAAGTTGCCAAGGTTGGGAAACACTGCTCTAGAGAAAACCAGCCTAAGGTATTGTTACAATCAGTCATGTGTTTCCAGCATCTCACTATTGATACAGATCAGATCTCAACCTCTGCAGCTTTCAGATGAGTGGACTTCAATTCCCAGAATTCCCCAGCCAGCATGATCCTTTTTAATATATTTAACATATAAATGATAATTTAACTTGGATATTCTAGTGTTTTCATTTTGGAGGGGGGACATTTTAGAAATGACTGCATACTTTTTTTAAAAAAAGGCCCCACTTCTTGCAAGTGTGTTTTATTCATTGATATCATCAAATGTCTAATAAAAATAATATTGTAAGGGAATCTATAGAGAAGCATAAAGTTTTGTCCGTTATATAACAGCATTTGGATTGATTATTTTAGAATGGAAGAATTATCATATGTCTAGTAGATGGTATAATCATAAGAAGATTATGAAGATATTATATTGAGCTTCAACCTTTGAAGCTAAAGTGTTCTTGTCAAATTACTGTTCTTAAGTTCCCCATCTGAAAGATATGAATATGGTGAAATGAAATGGAAGAAAATCTTAGCTTTTATAGCCTGCTAGAATTTAAATGGGAACATTGCTATTTTTTCAAAGGGAAAAAAGAAAAAAAAAACAATAGTGAGAAAACTGTCATTCAGTTCTATGCTAATGGAGACAATGATAAAGTATGTTTGGAACTTATTATTAAAATGACATTATATAGATTTGAGTGTGGAAGTTTTATGAAGCCATCTTTGTCTATGGTAGTATGTACAGTATCTTGTATTCTAACTAATTAATCGATCAATTAATTAATTATTAACTATGTCAATTAATGAAGTAATTAATTGGCATAAGCAAGATCTATTATCTTGCTTGTGTCAATATGAACTCACATACTAATGGAATTTGGAATACAGTGGTTCCTTGGCCCTTGTCGTTAATTGGTTCCAGGAGGCACGATGAGTACTTAAAAACAACTAGTACTAAACAAACCACCTAACTTACCACATGACCCTTTGTTTCAGTCAGGAAGGACTTCCTGTCTGTCCTTTTTCCTATGTCAGCAATGGCTGACTTCCTTTTCATCATGGCTGACTTCCTGTCTGCCATCTGTGGCCACCTCCCTCTTCCTTTTGCATCACATCAAGTACCAAACAAACAAGTACTGGGACAATGTTTTTGTGTCAAAATGTATCAAGTGCCAAATTCAATGAGTTGTAAAGCAATTGAGTATTGAAGTACCACTATAGGGCATTTAGTATTTATTGGCATGGAAACATAGGTGGAGTAAAAAAAGATAAACGTATTTATTTATTTATTAGATGTATTATAGCCTCCCACTCCAAAAGACTCTAGGAGGCTATTATTCATTTGTTAGTTAGATTTTGTTCCTCTCTTTTACGGATGAGTTTAATTATTCTTACACTTGAAGACAGGGCTTCATAATTGAATAACAATGTGACAAATTGTGCTTAAAATAATATGTTCTGTTTATTCTGGAAGTCTTCCCTTCAGCAAGTGGGGGGGAGTCAAATCCAGTTTATGGTGTCCATAGTAGAGATGGGTTCCTCCCAGTTCAGACCGGTTCAATGGAACCGTTCGTAACTTGGTGGCCTGGGTCGCTAGAACCAGCAGTGGCCCAGAACTGCCATGCCCCCAGACCAGCTCTCTTGGTGGCACAAGATATCACTACCACTAGCCACCAGTATCTTTTTTTTTGCTTCTGCTCACACGCAGAAGGTGGGTTTTTTTAGCACTATACATGCCCCCACGGCAAGCCAGGGAGCGAATCGGCAGGGAAGAAAAACAGAACCCACCTCGGTCTATAGGAATAATTTCACAATAATGGAACAGCTTTTCTACTATCTTCTTTGAGACCTGGTCATATCTAGTAACTTGACCCCGTTTATTATTTTCAAGAATAGCCAAAGTCAATTAGATCCCGGAGAACATCAATAGAAAGTTCTTATTTGTCTTTGTAAACATTTTCCACATTAATTGTTACTTGAAATTGTTATTGTTAGCTCTCTATTTTTTCTTGAAACACACAGAAATCCTGTGGCAAGATAAATAAAATTTTTTAGCGTGTCAGGTCTTTTAGTATATGTTTTGTGTATGATTGACTCATAGGAAAATATGCCCAAATACATTTAGGGTTTAATCTAAACTAGTGTCACAAATGGCATGCGTAGCCTAGCTCCAATCATACCCATTAGGTCACCTGACAGGATAGGTAATTAAACATATTCTTCCTTGCCTCAGTTTCTATCCAAGTTAGTAATTAGTTTTTCTACCATCTTGACAAGGATGTATGAGGCCATTTAAGTTGTAAAATATATTCATGGATAATCATATAAGGATTACTCTTGATGACATTGAAGGTACACTCACTGAAGAAGAGGAATAGAGCCGTACTTTTATATGTATTTATATAATAGAGTTCTGGTTAGTAAAAACCTGAATATTGTACTTTACAGAACATACTAGTATAGTTTAATGAATCAAAGACCAATAAGGTTGTACTTAACAGGAAAATTGAGTAATTTATTCATAAATTATTGAAAAACTAGAGCAAATAAATGAATTTGTATTATAGAATGATATATATTTTGGTAGAAAAAGATAGAAAAAAGTTGAAACATCCAGATGCTTCCAGAAAAAACACATATTTCGATTATATGAATTGTTGCAAGGACTGAGTGCTGATTGATAGAAGCAAAAATGACTGTAAATAAGATGCTGTGTTATTGTGCAGAAGTGAGAGTTGGATACATCAGGATAAACATTGGATATCCTCAGAATGGGGTACCTAAATCTGTAAAATGAAAAATGCAGAAATAAGGTTAAATCTGCCAAATAAATGATGATTGAAAACAAATATGAATTATTAGTATAAAGTAAGACTGTCAAAGTATATTTGTTAAAGTAAGACAGAATGAAGGAAAATAAAGTTGCAAAACAAATATATGAAGAAAGAGTGAATAGGTTTCAGGGAAGAGAGAAAGTTAAAAATGAATCCATGTTCAAACTAGATAGAAATTTCAAAATAAATGGCAGCATATGAAATGGTTTATGGACATTTTGGAAAGAAGTATGATTTGGAAAGGTAGAAAGATAGGAGGAGGTTCTGAAGTTTAAATATCTATTTCAATAGCTGCACTTCCATGGAAGCCTACCACTTATGAGATTGGTCAATACAGAATCAATTTTCAACTTAGTTCATTAAGATTTATACAGGAATAAACAATCTGTTAAGTTAATAGTGCCAAAGGAAATTTGTAATTGCTCCATAACTTCTGTTCTAACATCTCCCAACAACTTCATATACTCTACCATCCCAACTTACTTTGTCTTAGAAAGTAGAAAACCTCTCCTCGTTATAAGTCCAATTAATGCTAAAGAGAGATCTGGATAATTTTTTGCTAACATGTTAGTACTAAATTAAACTATTCCTTCATTATGGATATGTCACAGACCATGATTTTGCTATAGTTCTCATGTGTAGGTTCCTTGTTGGTCTGGATAGCTAGAAGAACAAAAGATTGAATTAGACATAAGAGCAAAAGATTTTGATTTAAATAATATGAACCCCAATCACATAGAAATGTTAGGATTAATTCATCCTTAAAAACAAAACAAAAGTTGCTTACCAGGAGCGTATTATTCTGGATTGTAATGGAGATTTTAATTTAGACTTTCCTGCCGAAAGAAAGAATTTTTCATGAATCTGGGATTAATATAAAAATGATGTGATGTGAGTCAATCTTTAAATGAACTCCTTTTGTGCACAGAAATATTTTAAATGCAAATCTGTATGTCATAGAAGAGTAATGTATGCCATTCTCTCCATTTGTTACAGAGAATTATATACTGTAAATTCTATCTCTGTAATGTGAATATGATTCCAAATGTCTTCTGCTTTCTATTAAAATATAATCATAAAGTTGGTTTTAAAGCACAACTTTGAAAACCGTTTAGGCCTTTTCCAAGGGCCAACTGTAAACAAAGAACTTTTGGCAAACGATAGCAGTTGGCGTTTAGTATTGTCTTTTTTCCCCAAGATCCAAAGATGAACTTTTATTGCCACTTTATATCAGCCCTTTAAATATTCTAACTATAAAACTATTAGGGGAACAATTTAGCTTAACTGAATCCATTTGCTTTATAAACTTTGTCCCTCTTCTGCTTTTATTACATTTTGGGGGCTTGATTGCATTATTTTAAAACATGGATTGCTATAATACTAACCTGCATTAACCTGATTTAGTTTTAATCTTGTTCTCAAAAATGCTCAGAGTATAACTATGTTTCTGAGTCACTGTATAACTGGTAGATTTTCAACAAAAAACAATTGTGAATGTCTCAGGAAGAACTGAAGTATAATAAACTCTTATTCATATCAGCTCATCATAATAACCTTTCCAACATTTCTGAAAACACTTAGCTTTATTGGATTTTTCCAGTAGTTTTGAATCTGGTTTACTATAGTGAGCATTTATAGTTTAGAGACTAACTCTCAGTCCAGGAATTTCAGGAAATTTACATAATGTTTAAAGACATCCCAAACTAATAAAACTTAGACTGACTCTAAAAATTAAAAACATGCTTGTTAGGTCCAACATTACATCAACTTATTAAATAATTACTTGAATTTATGTACCTATAGGTTAAGTCTTTCCAAAAATCACCCTGTGTCTTAATAAGAATTAGATAGTGGTAAGGAGCATCTAACTGGAATGATCTAGAAAATGAGTACTAAACCTTTCGCACAAGAAATTCCAGCTCACACTGGAATTTGGTGGCAATTTAATTCACACTGATAAACGGCCAATGGGATCTGAAGGGAATGGGAAGAGTAGTTTGTTTGGCTGGAAAAGGTGTAAAAAGAGCAAAAGGGAAAGCGTAGTGGAAACTTATGGGATGTAGAAATGGTCTGTGTGATTTGTGATGTGTAAGCAAGTGCCTGCGTTAAAAGGAAAAGAGGAATGGTGAGTAGGGAAGTATGAAGTGAGAGAAAGAGTAAGCATGTTGAGAATACCTCTCTTTTGTCTGATTGTTCTATCAAAATCTAATACAGTGGTACCTCTACCTAAGAATACCCAGGGGTGAGCAGCAGGCAGGACGGGGGTGGAACACAGTTCCACCAGAAGAAATTATGATACATGTGCAGCTCCATCTAATTGGTGGCTGTCACTTCCTGGATTTCTGGTCTCAGTTTGGCTCTCCTTTTTCCCCCTGCTGCTGCATCTGCGCTCCTTGCTTTTTTCCTCTTTCCTCCTTCCTGGCCTCGGACGAGCTTCTCTCTCTCCTGCCCGGCTCCCCTCCAGCCTCACACAGCCACCTCCCACCTGAGGTGGAAGCAGCACTAGCAGCATTTATGCTTCTGGCAGCACCCATTCGCCTAGCTACCCAGCCTGAGGTGGGGGGGCAACCCAGGAAGGGGAGCGTGGGAAACGCGAAGCAAATTATCACCCCAGCGAGCAACACTGGTAAAGTTGTAAGTCAAGAAATTAACAGTGCACTTGAACAATGATCATGCAAGTCACCTGGTCACATGGCCAGCAAGCCACTTCTACCCAGTCACATGATCATTAAGCCACAATCACAAAATAAGCCACACCCACATTGTGGCAGTAAAAATTTTGGCTGCTCATTACTGAAAACACCTCTACTTAAGAACTTTTCTAGATAAGAACAGGGTGTTCAAAAAAAATTTGCCTCTTCTTAAGAACCATTTTCTATTTAAGAACCCAAGCCCGGAAAAAATTCCCAGGAAATTTGAGAGCAGTATGAAGGCCGGCCAGTTTCCTGCCATTCCCCCTGGGTTTTTCTCTTTGGCGCAATGTATGCGAGGCAGCCTCGCGCTGAGTGTATGGTAGGTGCAGGCTCCTCCTTGCCGCCTCAGAGTCCCTCGTTTTTTTTTTAAGCCTTAAAGTTTTGGATTTTTTTTATTCCCCTCACCTCACTTTCTTCCTTCGGCACCGACTGTCCTCCTCCTCTTCTTCTTCCTCCCCCTCGTACCCAAATCCCTAGCTTTTATTTCTTTCCTAATGGGTTTGCACACATTATTTGCTTTTACATTGATTCCTACGGGAAAAATTGCTTCTACTTACAAACTTTTCTACTTAAGAACCTGGTCGCAGAACGAATTAAGTTCTTAAGTGGAGGTACTACTGTATTTCTAACAGTGGTGTTTTGATGGATACTTTCATTATTTTGAACATTGGCAAATTTTTACCTCTCTCTTTGGATTAAATTGCATTGAATTTCTACTCAGAACCGAGACCTCATTTGAAAAAAGCAGGTTAGACTGCATTTTGTCTGAAACCTGAGCCTATTATTCATATATATATATATATATATATATATTAATAGCTTCCAGAAGTCTAACATATGGCATCCATATAGAGACATGCACTCATACTGTACATGCTTGATGAGATCACACTGCCTCTTTATAGGTTGGATTATGCACTTTGATATGAATTGAGTCATGTAATGGATTAAAGCTTGCAAAACTAGCCAGACCTGATGGTTGTGGAGGGCGGGGTGGGGTTAATTTGACCTGGGTTGAGGTTTGCTTTGAAAAAGAAGAGAAACGAGAGTCAGGTTTGCTATTTCATGCCCAGCTTAATCTCATCTATTCTCATTTTATGCCCCTGCCAGACCACCGCTCTTGATAAGGAGAGGCAGATTTTCCGACGAAGACGCAACCCGGATGTGAGGGGACGTTTTAAGCCACAGCCACCACCTCCTGAACTCAACTCTGAATCAGAAGACTATTCACCAAGTTCATCTGAGACTGTTCGCTCACCCAATTCACCCTTTTAATACATCACTTTTCTTGAAAGCCTTGGCTTAACCCTTTGAGATTTTGACAACAGTTCCTGAAACCATGTGCAATTTTTCCATTTGATTTTTGTCTGTATCAGTTCCTTGACAAAGATGCCAAAAAGAAGTTTTATGGTATCTTTATTACAATAATTCCCTGTATGATTGAGATGGTCTTTGTTTTCTGTCTGGACTAGCCTTCTGCAGCCTGACACCCACAGATGTGGTGGGACTGTCCTTCCAGAATTGCCAAGCAATCCCATTTCACATTTGAAGAGTACCAGATTGGGGAAGCCTAGTCTAGATTGTGATTTGCTGCTAATATGATCCTCAAAGGGTTAAGGCTATTTTGAGATATACATATAAATATATATATATATATAATTTTCAAATGGGGATAACAGCAATGAATGTTTTCATCAATTGAGGTAGGAGCTACTATGCGTAATTTAAGCATAAGTTAACCCTCTGAGTGTTTAATTTTAATTTTGTCAAGCCAAAATGAGGGCTTTATCGACAGGTTTTTTTTTCTACAGGTACTTAGTAATCTGAGTTAAGTGCTCCATAATCATAAAGTACCAGCTATGACCTTGTTTATGTTCTTATGCATGGGGACAACCCCCCACCCTAATAGATATGGACATTGGTTAGAATATTGTGGATTGTTTTAAAGGTCAAGAAGAAAATGTATCCTATCTGGATTCCAAAAGATATCGATGGCTCCTAAATTTTGCTAAGAAATATGCATCCCATTCTTTACTGTTTCTTATTCAAAATTCTCTTAATATGTGTTCTACTACTTTAAATAATTTCATCGGTAGTAGAACTGTCTGAAATCAAACTATGGTGGGTGATGTGGCAATAATCTCAAAATTATTGACTTCAGTCGCCATTTATACATTGAAACACAGTTTCTGGAGGTGTAGTTGAAAGAATGTGTTATGTTCACATGTACAGGTGCAGACAAAAGACATGTTTAGGAGGCAGCAATAAACACAATCAATTTTTACATACTATGGATTCTTCTGTGAATATTATTGAGAATTTAACTATATACTTATTCTCTCTTCACAATGCTTCGAAAAAAGAACAATTCATTCTACTGAAACTGTAAATCAAGGAAAGGTCTTGAAATTCCAAACATAAATAACTGTTGTTTTGAAAATTACATGATTAGCAATTACTCACCTAATGTGTTTGTAAAAATATATTTACCAGAATTTAGTGAGACTGTGTGTGTATGAGACTGGGATTTAAAAAAAATCTGAAAAGAAATGTTCCATCAGTGTTTCAAAAACACATTTAAATTACATTAAGCATCTTTTTATAGTTTTGGTTTAAAATTGTAATATTATTGTAAAATGGTCCATTCACCCATAACTTGAGTTGAATAATAAAAAAAAGTTTCGTTTTTAAATTATGCTTTTTAAAGTGTTATTAACAAATATTGAGCACAAATGTAGAGTATTAAAATTTCACATGTAAAGTTCCTTTTACATTTCAGATACAAAAATGGCTGTTATTAATGTATTGCTTTATTATGGGAAATATTTTATTTTAAGATAGGTTTTTTAATATTTTTATCCTACTTTGTTATATGCAACTCAAGGTGACTAACCTACCAGTTCTCTTCCCCCTATTTTTCTACACAACAATCCTGTAAGGTGAATTGGTTGAAGCGAGAGTAACTACTAACCCTCCAATCAGTTTTCAAGACAAAAGCAAAACTAGAACTAAAATATCCTGCTTTATCGATCATGGGTCTCCAACCTTGGCAGCTTTAAGACTTGTGGACTTCAACTCCCAGAATTCTAAGCTTTGCTGGCTGAGGAATTCTATTTATTTATTTTTTTATTTTGTCCAATACATAATACAAATTGAAGAGAATAGATATGTAGTAATATAAATAAAGAAAAGAATAGAAGAAAAGATATAAAAGTATAGGTGAACATATTTGAAAGGAAGAAAAGATAAATGAGATAAGGGGAGACAATTGGACAGGGGACGGAAGGCACACTGGTGCACCCTTACTGACCTCTAAGGAACCTGGAGAGGTCAATCGTGGATAGTCTAAGGGAAAAATGTTGGGGGTTAGGGGTTGACACTATTGAGTCAGGTAATGAGTTCCACGCTTCGACAACTCAGTTGCTGAAGTCATATTTTTTACAGTCAAGTTTGGAGCGGTTAATATTAAGTTTGAATCTGTTGCGTGCTCTTGTGTTGTTGTGATTGAAGCTGAAGTAGTCACTGACAGGTAGAACGTTGCAGCATATGATCTTGTGGGCAATGCTTAGATCATGTTTTAGTCATCGTAGTTCTAAGCTTTCTAGACATGGGATTGATAGTCTGCTTTCGTAGGGTATTCTGTTTTGAGTAGAGGAGTGAAGGGCTCTTCTGGTGAAGTTTTTTTGGACATTTTCAAGGGTTTTGATGTCCGAGATATGGTATGTATTCAAGGATGGGTCTGGCAAAAGTTTTGTAGGCTCTTGTGAGTAGTGTGAGATTGCCAGAGCAGAAGCTGCGTAGGATCAGGTTAACAACTCTAGAAGCCTTTTTGGCAATATTGTGGCAGTGGGCTTTGGCACTTTGGCAGTTGAAGTCTACAAGTCTTAAAGTTGTCAAGGTTGGAGACTCCTGGCTTAGGCCACCACCTTAACCAATACACCATTGCATTTTTCATTGCTTAACTTTAAGGATATTTTTAAAAAAAACTATAAATGAACAAGTTGCATAAATATAAATCAGTTAAATAGCATGTGCAAGCCATGATGTTAATACTTTTTCAAATTCTAGCAACAGAAGCTGTGAAAATTTTCAATTGACTCATGGATAATCTCTCTGCTTAAATTATGTGTGAATCTACATTGTTTCAACAGCTTGTTTTTATACATTTTCCCCAGAGGACAAACAGTCAAATTCTTCCATCCTTACAAGGTCGGTAAAATGAGGACCCAACATATTAGGGTCAATATGCTGACTTGGTAAACTGCACTGTTGAAGTGGCATATAAGTTTTAAGTGCTATTGTTATCATGTTTTACTAATATGGAAAATATCACAATTTCTCCTAACAATCTGGATTTTTTTTTTAATCTCAGTTACTTCTTATATTAAAATTTTCATAAATTACAAAAATGTAACAAGAAATAATTACTTATTGGATAATTATCAGTTTAAAATATCTGGATTTCTCTCCTCTTTCTGATGATTGTATGTTTAATTTGGATGTTTCTTGATTCCAGTATCAATTTTTGATGGATCTAATCTGAAAACAATCAATCAACCCAAAATTTAGCAGTACCAAACTTGATTATAATCCATAATCAGCATGGGAAACTTCCAAGGCTATTAAAACTATAAAAGTGAAAAGAACAATAAAGTGAATTACGGAAAAGATAATATAAAGCAAAGTTGTTATTATGGTATAACTTTGTCACATAAAATCAAAAACTGAGTTAAAATTATTAATAAAATTATTAATAAAATGAAAAATGGCTTGGATTGGAAAGGCAACAAAGATACTATGTATGCTCTGGGGATAGATTTCATAAGTGGGGTCCAACACCCAAGAAAGTCCTCTCTTTTGTAGTTTTGAGCAAATATTTGGTGGAAATTCCCTGAGATACTCTTTTGTAATTAAACATAATGCATGTTTGTAGTACTGTAATGCTGAGTTTGTTGCAGTAAATCCTATATTTTTAAGAGTTATCTAGTAGTATGTAGGATCTGGCTTCTAAAGACAGTTGAATTAAGTGGTACTTTTTTTAAAGATTTGCAGCATTAAAAAATATTGCATTATAATATTTTAAAATGAGAAGACCTATCAGGGTTTTTAAAAGGACATCTCCATGAGCAGAAATTTTGAATACAGTGATCCCCCGCGTTTCGCGATCCCGATCATTGCGAACGGCTATATGGCGATTTTTCAACCCGGAAGTAAAAACACCATCTGTGCATGCGCGCCCTTTTTTCTATGGCCACGCATGCGTAGATGGCGCCGGGCAGATCAGCTGCTGGGCGGCTTCCCTGGGTCTTCCCCCTCTTGCTGGCGGGAGGGCGAGCGGCAGGCATCAGCGAGGAGTTTGCGTGGGCGGCAGGGAAACCCCAGCGCCGCTTCCCAGCTGAGTCCTGAAGCCAAACGCGGAAGTTTGCTTCAGGACTCAGCTGGGAAGCGGCGCGAGCGAACGGCGTGGGCGGGCGAAGGGCGGGCGCGCGGGCAGGCAGGCGGCGGACAAGCGGCGGGTGGACAAGCGACGGGCGCGGCAGCAGCGAGGAGTTTGCGTGGGCGGCAGGGAAACCCCAGCGCCGCTTCCCAGCTGAGTCCTGAAGCCAAACGCGGAAGTTCGCTTCAGGACTCAGCTGGGAAGCGGCGCGAGCGAATGGCGTGGGCGGGCGAAGGGCAGGTGCGCGGGCAGGCAGGTAGGCGGCGGACAAGCGGCGGGCAGAAAAGCGACGGGCGTGGCAGCAGCGAGGAGTTTGCGTGGGCGGCGGGGAAACCCCAATCTTCGTCTCCTCGCTGCTGCGGCGGAAGTAAAAACACCATCTGCGCATGCACAGATGGTGTTTTTACTTCCGCACCGCTACTTCGCGAAAAACCGATCATTGCGAGGGGTCCTGGAATGGAACCCTCGCAATAATCGGGGGACCACTGTACTCTTTAAAATTAACTCCCATTAACAAACATTTTTTCCAGCAATAAAATATTTATAACCAAGTCTCTTTTCATAAATAATTTGGACCTTCTTTTTAAAAAGTGTTCCCCAAATGTATTTCTTTATCAATTTATTTGTCACCTTTCTATTCATCAAAGTGAGTATATGAGTATGTAATTTCCAAAAGCAAATTGCAGATTTTTCCAAGATCCGAGAAGTAAATTATGAGACACTTACATTTTTACAATATTTGTTGAAAGGCAAACTCTATAAAGCAGGAATCTCCAATCCTGGCAATTTTGGCTTGCTGAGGAATTGTGAAGTCCTCAAGCCTTAAAGTTGTCAAGGTTGGAGACCCCTGTTGTAAAGTCTAGCTCTTTTGCAAAATACTTTCTCACTTTGTTTTTTCCATGTACATTTTTATTGAGTTATAAAGTATTATAAAATACAAAAGCAAATAAGAGGACAGGGAGAGGGAAGGGGGAAGGGCAAAGAAAAGTGAGAAAGGTTAGGTAAAAAAAAAGAACCGGTTCAGAAGTGCCCAGCAAAAATGGTACAGGAACTTGGGATATGTACTATTAGTACAGGAGGAGAAATTGAAATATTCAGTCTGAGAAAACATGTCTGAAGAGGACATGATATCAATAGTTTAGTTTAGTTTAGTTTTATTGGATTTATATGCCACCCCTCTCCGAAAACTCGGGTCGTCTAACAGCAATCATAAACAGTATACAATAATAATCCAATACTAAAAGTGAATTAAAAACCCCTTAATATAAAAAACCATACATACATACAAACATACCATACATACAATTGTAAAGGCCTAGGGGGAGAAGGAATCTTAATTCCCCCATGCCTGGCTGCAGAGGTGGGTTTTAAGTAGCTTGCGAAAGGCAAGGAGGGTTGAGGCAATTCTAATCTCTGGGGGGAGTTGGTTCCAGAGGGCCGGGGCCGCCACAGAGAAAACTCTTCCCCTGGGTCTCGCCAAGCGGCATTATTTAGTTGACGGGACCCGGAGAAGACCCACTCTGTGGGACCTAACTGGTCGCTGGGATTTGTGCGGCAGAAGACAGTCCCTGAGATAATCCGGTCCGGTGCCATGAAGGGCTTTATAGGTCATAACCAACACTTTGAATTGTGACCGGAAACTGATCGGCAACCAATGCAGACTGCGGAGTGTTGGTGTGACATGGGCATATTTAGGGAAGCCCATGATTGCTCTCGCAGCTGCATTCTGCACGATCTGAAGTTTCTGAACACTTTTCAAAGGTAGCCCCATGTAGAGAGCATTACAGTAGTCGAGCCTCGAGGTGATGAGGGCATGAGTGACTGTGAGCAGGTACATAAAATTTCCCTTAGGGAAAATGGGCAGAAATTATTTTCTTTTGCCACAGAAATAATATTGTGGCTATCTAGATTTTCTTTATACATTATGAAAAATTTCCTGATCTGTTTAATAGCGGGAAATTTTATCTATAGAATTATGAATATTTCATCTCTGGAAGATTTGTTTAAAAGGGCTATATACCTAGCCCTGAGAATAGTTTAATTGGTTTTTCTGCATATTGTAGAAGACTAGACTAGTTGTACATATCTTCCTTCCTATTCCATAATTCAGTAATTCTATGAAATGGATCTCAGAAAGTAAATCCATCTTTTAGACAGGTCTCAAATAGCAATGGCATCATTATGAGGACCTCTCCTGCTGACTCTTGCTGGACTTCAAGCTGTTTAAATAGTTCCTTCCAATTCTTGCTTTAAAACAATTGACAACTGCTGTTTTTTCAGTGGCAAAAAATAAAAAAAATCCAATGCTGCAAAGGATTTTTTGTGCAATATTTTTATGCAGTGATAAGTGAGAAATGACCTATGAAACAGTTGAAGTATTTCTAGCGCTGGCCAAGAACTGTTCCACTAAAATAATTAGTTCTAGAACAAGGATAACTTAATTTTTTCCCCCTGTGCATCCTCTACTAAAATTATGCTGGTTCCAAACACAAAGGATTTTAAGACAAAAGAACCTGTTTTCTATGTTTTTCTTTTTTGTGTGTGTGTTTCATATTGAGACTTCAGCATACAAAGATGGGTTCCTACGGGTATGGTCACAGTACCCGTAGCAAAATTTGGGTCAGGTACATACTACCGGTAGCAAAATTTTGATATTTTTTTTCCCCCTTCTGGGCTCTGGGTATGTTTTTCCTATCACAGTAAATGAGGTTGAATGTGTATAATTTTAGAAGAGCTGTGCGTGCATGTGTGTGTACATAATAGATAATCAGGAGTGGGCTACTACCCGGATGGGGGGGGAACACAGTGGGGTAGGGAAAATGGAGCTCTACCCCCAGAGTACTCAATTTGCACTGAAAGATGATGAAACAAAATGCATAAGCCACGCCCACAGTGTGGTAGTAAAACTTTTGGTAGCCCATTACTGGGCATGCAGCATGGCTGTCAACCTCCTGGCTCACTGGTCATATGCGCAGACCACACCCACTTCCAGTTTAGTGAAGAGGGATAAACTCCTGATACATCTCCAGAATATTTCACCAGAAGAGCCATTCACTCCTCCACTCAAAACAGAATATCCTACGAAAATAGACTAACAATCCTGGGCCTAGAAAGCCTAGAACTACGGCGCCTAAAACACGATTTGAGTATTGCCCACAAGATCATATGCTGCAATGTCCTATTGGTCAATGACTACTTCAGCTTCAACCACAACAACACAAGAGCACGCAACAGATTCAAACTTAATACGAACCGCTCCAAACTTGACTGTAAAAAATATGATTTCAACAATCGAGTTATCGAAGCATGGAACTCATTACCGGACTCAATTATGTCAACCCCTAACCCCCAACATTTCTCCCTTAGACTCTCCACGATTGACCTCTCCAGATTCCTAAGAGGCCAGTAAGGGGCGTACATAAGTGCACTGGTGTGCCTTTCATCCCCTGTCCAATTGTCTTTCCTTTCTCTCACTTATCATATATATTTTCTTTCTTTCATATATCCTCTCCTCTAAGTTCACTTTTACCCTTATATATATTACTACATGTCTATTTTTCTTCCTAAGTATTTGTGTATTGGACAAATGAATGAATAAAATAAAAATAAATAAATAAAAACATCACGTGACACCGCTGTGATATATGAGTTTGATATCCCTGGCAAACAGCATCCATTTATTCCAAATTTTCTGGTAAAAAGGAAGAGAAAGCTGAGTATATCACATTCTCAATAATCAAGGCAAGGATTATTCTTGAAATCAAAGTAAACGATTCCCAAAGATTCCCTTTTTTCAAGAGGCAACTGGTCTTTCTGGTTAAACCTCTTGAAAAAGCACATTTGGGACAACCATGACCTGGATGGCTGAGACTCCCTAGACACAAAGTAAAATAGGATAAAAATCCATCCTTGGGTAATAAATCCTTGGGTTAGCATGCAAGGGAAATGTTTTGTTGTGTCTAGAGGATAGTTTGCTATGGGTACCCGCCCCTATTCCTATACAGAATCAGGATTGGTTGCCTCAGCCAGGCAGCAGGGATATAAATAGCTGCCAGGCACGGCCATCTTGTTGTTGTTGTTGTATTACTTGTTCCAGTAACCGTTTGCCTTAACGGTATTGCAATTAATAAACCTTTGAATGGTTTCCATCCTACGAAGTCTCTATGTGTGCACCAAGGCAAGGCCTTCCTCCTTGCCTTCCTTGTGCCACTTGCCGCCTCGTGTGCCCTGCCACCGCCGGAGAGTCCTGCTGAAATTAATTGCCTCCAGGCCCATTGCTGTCCACATCACGCCAGGGATCTCTCCATCCTCTAGAGGCCTTGGCTGATCACCACCAACCCTAATATGTTTCACAATTATTTGTCAAGCTTGAAGCTCTGAACTGTTTTTATCTCTTGTAAATGATTGAAAGTAGGGGTGGGTTTCACTTACCTTTGCTAATAGTGCACATTGTGATGTTTTGCGTGCGTCTGCATCCCTTCCGGCAAATTTCACTTCTGCGCATGCTCAGAAAGTGGCTTCAGGCCAAAACACAGATGGGGAGCAGGAGAAGAAATAAAAATCAATATTCACCCACAGGCTGGCGGGTGGGCTTTTTTCACCGCAGAGGATGAGGAGAAGCTATACAAACAACAAAACAACATTGCCAAAAATTACAAAAAAAGATGGTGGCATGCATGGACCAACACAGACAGAACTGGATCCATGATGCCAAAATTATATCACCAGCGGGTCACTAACGGTTCAGATGATCTGGTTCAAACTGGGAGAAACCCATCCCTGATTGAAATGGGTTCTAAGGATGGTTTGAAAGGATGCTCAATGGTAGAACTAATGCTCAATGATAGAACGCTCAATGGTAGAACCAATACAGATGACACCATAAATCAATCAAATCAAACCTATATTATAGCCTTTGGACCCGAAACCACAACAATACATTCATAGTTCTATGATTACTAATAAAACTTTTTAAAATGCAATAAAATTACTTAATATTATTTATAGTCAGAAATCTACAATCTCTATTTTTTTTATTTTTTCCAGTTCTTTATTTATTGTTGTTAATTGTGAAGTCGTGTCCAACTCATCATGACCCCATGGACAACAGTCCTCCAGGTCTTCCTGTCCTCTATCATACTCCGGAGTCCATTTAAGCTCAAGCTGATTGCTTTGGTGACTCCATTCAGCCACCTCATTCTCTGTCGTTCCCCTCAATCTATTCCAGCATTAGGCTGTTCTCCAGTTAGTCTTTCCTTCTCATTTGGTGACCAAAGTACACTGCTCAAAAAAATTAAGACAACACTCAAATAACACATCCTAGATCTGAATGAATGAAATGTTCTCCTTGAATACTTTGTTCGGTACAAAGTTGAATGTGCTGACAACAAAATGAATTTGATTTCAATCAGTATTGCTTCCTAAGGGGACAGTTTGATTTTACAGAATTTTGATTTACTTGGAGTTATATTCTGTTGTTTAAGTGTTCCCTTTAATTTTTTGAGCAGTATATTTGAGTTTTATCTTCAGGATCTGGCCTTCTAAAGAGTAGTCAGGGTTGATCTCCTCTAGGACTGACTGGTTTGATCCAAGGAACTCGCTCTTTATTTATTTATTACTTTATTAAAACAATGCTAAAATATATTATTCTTATACGCCACCTAATTTATAATAATTTTTAACCATAGAAGTAAACTAATTCTTTACTGGTAAATGCAGGTTCTATTCAGCAGATGAAGTGAAGGGAAATTGCATTACACACTGTTCAAAAAAATAGAGGGAACACTCAAACAAACACATCCTAGATCTGAATGAATGAAATATTCTCATTGAACACTTTGTTCTGTACAAAGTTGAGTGTGCTGACAACATGTGAAATTGATTGTCAATCAGTGTTGCTTCCTAAGTGGACAGTTTGATTTCACAGAAGTTTGATTTACTTGGAGTTAGGTTGTGTTGTTTAAGTGTTCCCTTTATTTTTTTGAGCAGTGTATTAGAATTACTTTTGCCTCCTGGTGCTCTTGTAACAAGGAAAATGAATAGGGTGCATTGTCAAATTTGTTCAGTTGTAAGCAATCTTATATTTCCTTTTGAATTTAAGGGATGTATTCTGGGATTATGAAAACATTTTTAAACCTGGAATACAGATTAAAAATTGTTCATATTTATAATTAATTGTGTTATCCTATAGCTATTCATTTTTGTGATTTGTTACTTGATTGTAGCCAAAAAGCATTTTTATTACATTTTTATTTGAATGGTTAATAAGAGTGAGAAAATAACGAGAATATATCTGGACCTATGAAACAATATAGACTTTGGATATACTAAAAATGAAGGTACTCTTCTTGGTCATAAATCAGTGTAACACACCAGACTCCATAAATATTCTTATGGCAGGTCACGTGGTATTCCTTCACAATAATAAATGCTATCCCTTGTTGTAAAATGTCCATTAATAATACAGATTTCTTGATTCCTGGTAGAAAACTAGCACTTAAAAGCAAAGTGATTCCTTTGTCTTGATTAGAGGAAGTAAAGAAACCAGGCCTAACATGCTTTATATTATGGTCATGCTGCATCAGCTATTCAGCTTTATATTACCTCTATTTCCCTCTTACCATCCAGGAATATCATTAAAAAAAGATGTCTAAATCTCTTTCATCATTGTGCCATATTATAGCAATTACAGCCGTCCCTCTCCTGTTCACTGCCAACCAAGTGCTTGATTATTGATTTATGTTTTGCTGGCATTAACTTTGTAAAAACTTTCAGAAATTGTTCTTGGACTATGATAGACTGTGATTTGTATTTTTAGATCCCATTTTCTCAGAATGAATAGCTGAAATGCCTATTGAAATACAGCTTATTCTCTCATAATGAAATTCATAATAAAGTCAATTATTTTCCCCCCTTATAATCAACTTCTGTAACACAGAAGGGCAAAAGGAAAATCAACTTTAGTTACATTCTTAATTAAAATTAAATAGAATTCAGACACTTGTAGATTGGAATGTTTGCTAATTATTGTCTATAAAGGACTGGACAGATGAGTTAAACACAAGTCACTAGTTAAGTGATACGGTTTTTAAAAAATCATACTTTTCTATTTGCTATTTGATGTCAGAAATGAAATGAATTTAACTGTCCTGTGAAGAATAGTAAAGGATGTGGATAAATTTAACCTTAAAGGAAAGGTTCAGAGGGACAAGCTAAAAGACCAATAACAAAACAAACATAGATATGTACATTAATATAACATGAAATTCAAGGTACTAGATTTAGATTACTTAGAAGTTTACCAGCTGAATAGTTTTCAGCACAATGTAGCCCAATATATATAACAGTATATATGAATGAATAAAGCACATCAAGCAGCACATTATATTGTTGCCAAGTAAATATTGTTTTTAAATGGTCTAAAACTGTGTTACACATTAACTTTGCTCCAATGTTTCATTTCACAATGAAACATTTTCATTGTATATTGAGGGCTTCATTCATTTTCATTGTATATTGAGGGCTGTATATTCCAAGTTGATCTTAACAATAAATAAGTTCATCATCGATATATATTAGTGACCAGTTTATGAATTATTTAGTTCTTTGTTAACTTGGAGGCTTAACAAAAAAGCACAGGGATGATAATTATATGTAGCACATTTAGATTGCTTTTGTGTTATAAACAGTGGCATAATCCTTTTGTCTCCTTCTTGAAAATATTTAAATTGAAGACAAATTATATTTGAAGATTTGGATAGCTCAAATAAATTATACTTTTAATTTTTCAAAAATAATATGCAGTTTTAATGCAATATCAATGATACGTTAGACTAATATTGGAACTTTTCTAAGTCTTTATAAACTGTGGTAGCATGCATTACTGGCTATCTTATCTTCTGCATATTTACTTAGAGGTAATTTTCAGTGTATTTTGTGGAACTTCTCATATATAAAAATAATTATGACCTGAAACTATCTTTTCATACTGAAAAATGATTGAGAGTTTTGAGATAAAAGTCCTAAGAATCAACTTTTTGATTTGGTAAAGTACTAACCATTAATAACAGGCATATCATAGCATGCTTTCTGTAAATCATCCTTACAAATTAGAATTACTCAAATTTCATATTTAATATATTTCTATTTCCTTGACACTGAAGCCGAAACTAATATGCAAGCTATTAAAGAAGAAAACAGACACAAATCATTGTTAACTTTACTACAGTGAAAGAAGCTGTCATCTAATTTCTTTTCAGGACATAAAGCACATGCAAAACTCAATAAATAAACGGGAAGGGAGAAACTGGTGGTTCCATATTCACTGAAACATTGGAATAGCAGGAAGATATTCCAACAAATAAAACATAGATGGGAAAGCTATTAAAAAGAAATCAAAAGACTTTTGTGGTTAAAGAGAAATTGACTCTGAAGCATAATAATGGTCTCCTATGATCACAGGTCAAGTACATTAAAAGTACTATTAAATGAGGAGCCTTTTACATGCTTGTCTCTTTTATTTGCTTTGGACGGTGTAGAGAACTTTCTTTGTATTAAGTGCTGCCAAATGCCTTTTGTCTGTTGGTATTTCATTTTTAAATTCTGCTAGTCTCTGTTCTGTCGAGCTCTCTGGTAGAATCCTCCCGAAAATTCACAGATACAAATTTCAGACACACACACATTTGAAAATTCAAAACAATGTTCTTTATACCGAAAATTCAAATAAACTAAGCACTCTTTTTGTAAAGCAAAGAGCACTCGTCTCCAAACAAACTGGTAATTTGTACAAGTCCCTTATCAGTTCTGAGATACTTAGCTTGCAGCTGTGAGGCAATTCACTGTCCTTCTTCTTTCACAAAGTGAAACACGCTTTGCTCTGGTTTAGTTTCAAAGCGGGGAAAAATCAGCACACAAAGGTCGAAGTCAGCAAGGCAGGCATGAAACACAACGATCAGATAATCCTCCACAATGGCCAAACCCACAGGCTGCTATTTATAGCAGCTTCACTAATTACCCCAGCCCCACCCAACCACGGGTGGCCTCATTTTCTTTGATAATAATCTCTCAGTTGTTGCTGCCTATGCATCGCTCTCTGCATGCATGGCTGTATCATTAACTCTTGTTCCGAATCCAAGGAGGAGCTAGATAATTGATCTCCTTCTGAGCTGTCTGCCACACTCTCCTCCTCCCTGTCACTCATGTCTTCTTGGTAAAGGAGCCTTCATCATCAGATTCCACTGGGAGAAAAACAGGCCTGCGGCATGTGGCTGTCTCCCCCACATCCACAGTCCTTGGGGCAGGAGCTGGGCCAGAGCTAACCACAACAGTCTCTCTATCCAAAGGAATATTTGTATGAAATTCAAGACACACACACACATACACAGAGAGAGAGAGGGAACGTTGTAAGGTCAATGTAAAATAGATCCCTCAAATAAGTAATTTATGAATTTTAGCAGGATTAAATAAACTGACCACTGAAAACATTATAAAACAATATATTGATGGATCGCTAATAATTCTGAGACATTCCTACAAAAATAATAATAATAATGCATCCATCCTCTTGATTATAGTTCATTCCTACAGTCCATATACACAAAAAGGGGTTTTGAAAGAGATTATTTCATACACATGGAAGCAAAATGCAGCACTTTATAAAATGAAATGCTGCTTTAAAGACTATGTGGCTCATATACACATGCCATGCATGTGAAACGCCAGTTTGTAAAAAATAATTGAAACATGCACATCAATCAAGTAAAATATTTGGTTGGGTTTTTTAAAATGTATTTTAATTGTTCATTAATTGAAGTTGGACAATAATATTCACACAATTATTGAACAGGCTTGTTCATATGTGTTGTGGTTGGCTCTGGCCCAGCTCCTCCCCCAGGGAGGTGGATGCAGGGGAAACGTCAACATGCCATAGGCCTGTGTTATTGCCGACAGAGTCAGTTCAGAGTTTAGTTTCCTCGGACGAAGAAGAAGGTGGGAGTGACTTGGAAGAGGGGGGCTTGGCAAACAGCCCAGGCAGTCAATCTCCATTATCTTTCATTGATTCAGATGAAGACATCTTGGACCCACGCAAGCGCAGAATTATGCGTAGAAGAGACCAAGAAAGGACATATTACCGGAGATAAGAGAGGCCACCTGTGTTTGGGTGGGGCTCCAGGAATTAGGGCTGCTGCTATAAATAGCAGCGTGTGGGTTTGGCCATTGTGGAAGAGTATCTGATCGCAGTTCTTCAGGAATCGTGCCTTGACATTGTTGATTTTTCACGTCTTTGAAACCAACGCAGAGCAAAGTGTGTGGGTATTTCACTTCATGGAAGAAGAAGGGGTGTAAAGTTTCTTCACAGCTGCTAGCTAAGTACTTAAAGGTTGTACAGACTACCCAGTTGTTTTGGGACGAGTGCTCTTTGCAATATAAAAAGAGTGCTCAGTTTATTTTGAATTTTGTGATAAAGAACATTGTTTTGAATTTTCAAGCGTGTGTGTGTCTGAAATTTGTATCCTTGAATTTTCGGGAGGGTCCTACCAGAGAGCCCGGCAGAACAATATGTTTACTGCACAAAGTAATGTCTCTGTTATACGTATATATATCCATTCACATGACAATTGCTATATTGTACATATGTTAAAAGTGTGTTTGCAAGTTCATTTCTTGCCAGAAACCCAATATTATTAGATTGCAGATGTAAAGAACAAACAACTCATATGTCCTCTTTTAAATTTTGACACAACTATATACCATGAAAAAACATCCTGGGCTAAGACTATTTATCCAAATACTTTGAAATATTTTGTTTAACTTATACAATTTAATGATCAATTCAAACTTCATCAAGTTGTAAATATGTTTTTTAGTGACCACAAACATTTCTATGATATAGAAATATGGTGAAAATTAATAGGAGTTCTCTTGATTGTGTTGTTTTCTCAGATAGGAAAAATCAGTATGAATTATTTATTTATTTATTCATTCATTCATTCATTTATTCATTCATTTATTTAATTGGATTTGTATGCCGCCCCTCTCTGAGGATTCGGGGCGGCTCACAGCCTATACAAAAACAGAACAATAATATAAATCCAATTAGTACATTAAAAACAACCATTAAATTCAGTTAAAAGAAAGTAAAACCTATCAAACCAATCATTCAACAATTCATACTTAAAACATTCATTGATCAGGGGGAAGATCAAAACGTCTCAAGCCTGGCGGCAATGATAAGTTTTTAAGCTCTTTCGGAAGGCGAGGAGGGTAGGGACAGTGCGAATCTCTGGGGGGAGCTGATTCCAGAGGGTCGGGGCTCCCACAGAGAAGGCTCTTCCCCTAGGTCCAGCCAACCGACATTGTTTGGTCGACGGGACCCTAAGGAGACCAACTCTGTGGGACCTCACCGGTCACTGGGATTGGTGCGGCAGAAGGCGTTCTCGGAGATAATTGATCCATCATACTGAAAAAAACATGCACATGAGTTCCACATGTTCTGTTATAGCAAGCAACAGCATAACCTTATAAATCAGTCAACAAATAAAAGTATGATAAAAACCAGCAAACTTTCCATTTTTAAATTCCACAATGACTAAAATAGTTTAACCACTCTCTTATTTTTCAGAATGGGAAATCTGTTTTTCACAAGAGCCTAGCAAACATCTCCATAGTTTCTGAATTTAGTTTACCATACTATAAATTCAAATATCAGGAATAAGGGAAACAGAACAACTGTTGGGAAGAAGGCACACAAAGAGCATTCTTAAAAAATAAATAGAAAACATTTCTGAAAGAGAAGTGGAGGAAACGTCATCTCGCTCTCTAAACTATCAATTAAGTCAGATATTGAATGTCTTGGAAACTAGTATTGGATCCTTCACAGATGTTCTTCCTACAAAATAATTATATACTAAAAAATGCCTAAATCTTGTGAAATATTCCTGATACCCTGAGGAATTTCAACCATCACATTTCCCCAGCTCTATATTTTCTCATATATGTTGGACTATCATTCCAAACCAGAAAATTTCTTATATGGGGAAAACCTTACATTTCACTAGAAAGGAGGAATACAAAAGATTGGATTACTTAAACACATATTATTCTGAGCCTTACCTACTTCCCGTTTCCATAAAAATAAAGTACCCCACCCTAACTCTTTATATTTTCTGGAACATAGTTGAGGGAAATAATTCCTCCAGAAGATTTATTTCTTTATTTCTTTATTTTGTCCAATACAAATTGAAAGTTAAGGAGAATAAAAACGTGTACTAGTAAATATCAAGGAAGGGATAGAAGAAGAGATATGAGAATAGAATACATCAATAGGTCTCTGGAGACCTCACCTACAAAAAGATATTGACAAAATTGAACGGGTCCAAAGACGGGCTACAAGAATGGTGGAAGGTCTTAAGCATAAAACGTATCAGGAAAGACTTAATGAACTCAATCTGTATAGTCTGGAGGACAGAAGGAAAAGGGGGGACATGATCGAAACATTTAAATATGTTAAAGGGTTAAATAAGGTCCAGGAGGGAAGCGTTTTTAATAGGAAAATGAACACAAGAACAAGGGGACAAAATCTGAAGTTAGTTGAGGGAAAGATCAAAAGCAACGTGAGAAAATATTATTTCACTGAAAGAGTAGTAGATCCTTGGAACAAACTTCCAGCAGACGTGGTAGATAAATCCAGTAACTGAATTTAAACATGCCTGGGATAAACATATATCCATCCTAAGATAAAACACAGGAAATAGTATAAGGGCAGACTAGATGGACCATGAGGTCTTTTTCTGCCGTCAGTTTTCTATGTTTCTATGTTTCAATAAAGAGTAGAGGAAGGATATATGGATGGGAGAAAAGATATATAAAATATAGGAGAGACAATTGGACAGGGGACGGAAGGCACACTAGTGCACTTATTATTATTATTTATTGGATTTGTATGCTCGACCCTTACTGACCTCTAAGGAATCTGGAGAAGTCAACTGTGGAAACTCAAAAGGAAAAATGTTGGGGGTTGGGGGTTGACACCACGGAGTCTGATAATGCTTCAACAACTCGATTGCTAAAGTCATATTTTTTACAGTCAAGTTTGGAGCGGTTGATATTAAGTTTGAACCTGTTGCGTGCTCGTGTGTTATTGCGGTTGAAGCTGAAGTAGTTGCTGACAGGCAGGATGTTGCAGCATATGATCTTGTGGGCAATACTTAGATCATGTTTAAGGCGTCGTAGTTCTAAGCTTTCTAGACCCAGGATTGTAAGTCTATTTTTGTAGGGTATGATGCTGAATTACAACTTCCCATTTCTTGGCAATTCAGCAGAAGCAAGAATAGTTTCCACTCTGGACTATATATTGACCCCTGAGATCTACAAAAACAAAGGTTTCATATCTTAAACTGATACTTTTGTATGCAAGAGGGTTTCACCAATATCACACTTTAATAAACGAACCCAGGAAACATAAAGTTAAATTTCCACTCCGTGTCCTTCTCTATAATATGTGACTAATTTTTATAACCTCAGCTCCCTGCAGCATCATTTATACCAATACCTTTGTTTAGTTTAGTGTCAAATAAATGTTGCTTCTTTATTCTAACTCTTAAATGAAAACTGCCTAATATCTTTATGTGCAAAAGCCCATTTATTAAAAGCTGGGGGGGGGGAATCTGTTGATGAGTGAAAAAGTATATCCAGTCCTGCTGATTCATTTCTACGACAAGTGATACAATAATGGAAGAATAACCCCAAGGGATAATTTATCACTAACCATCAACACTGATATCTGATTATGTTCCCAGTTGGGGCTGGGGGCTGAGACTATGGGGAAGGGGAAAAAGAAGGTAGTCAAAAGTTCAAAATAACAACCTAACTTTTTAATTTTTATTTTATTATGGAACTGATAGACTTTTCCATTCTGGGTGAAAGAAAATGATTAAAGGATTAGCTGAGTGTGAAATTAAATAGCATTTTTTTCCCCTGCTGCATGTTAAAAAATCTGCAGAGGAAGTGCTTGAGTTGAAACAAGCTTCTGAGTGGTTTTGAATTTGTACAAGAAAGTGAATCAATTTCATAGGCAGAGGGCTGCAGGAGGACATCCATCACAGCCATATTATCTTTTTACTGTTGTTAGCCGCCCCGAGTTTACGGAGAGGGGCGGCATACAAATCTAATGGCATCGGACCAGAATATCTCCGGGACCGTCTTCTGCCGCATGAATCCCAGCGACCAGTTAGGTCCCACAGAGTTGGCCTTCTCCGGGTCCCGTTGACTAAACAATGTCGTTTGGCGGGCCCCAGGGGAAGAGCCTTCTCTGTGGCGGCCCCGACCCTCTGGAACCAACTCCCCCCAGATATCAGAGTTGCCCCCACCCCCATGCCTTTCGTAAGCTCCTTAAAACCCACCTCTGTCGTCAGGCATGGGGGAACTGAGATATTCCCTCCCCCCTAGGCTTATAAAATTTATACATGGTATGTCTGTATGTATGATTGGTTTCTTAAATTGGGGTTTTTTACATTACTTTTAATATTAGATTTGTTCATATTGTCTTTTTACTGTTGTAAGCAGCCCCGAGTCTACGGAGAGGGGCGGTATACAAATCTAATAAATAAATAAATAAAATAAATAAAAACAGAGTCTTGGAAGTCCATGTGTGGCTCTCCTAAGCTCCTATCGCAGGATGGTCCTTCGTAGACCAGATCTAAGCACAATACGTAGTAATGTACTTTCCCTTTTATCAGCATATCACCTGCCTTACTATATGCACAGAAAAACTCAACGCTTTTATATTCGTTTGCCAAAGAAGAAACAGCAGAAGCAAAATTGGGTTCCATTTTTACAACCAGTCTACTGAAGATGTGTTTCTGACTGAGTTAAGGATAGGAAAGGTTCTCCTCATATTACAGTTCTCGTGTATCTCATAGGAAATTAGATTTGTAAGCATGTTTAATATTTCAACTTGACCATCTGGATATGGAAGATGTAATCCCATCTTGTAGATGAGTGAGCTGAGCCGTAGTACCTTGTCTCTTTGAAAGTATGGATAAGGGATCTATGCTTCCTCACTTGAGGGAATCCATCTTGGAGAATCTTGTAAATTTAAACCTGTGATACATTTCTTTTATATTTTCCAGGTTATGATTATGATTAACTAAAATATTATCTGTCCCAACTTATGCATCAAATATTTTCACTATGCAGTGGAATTTTAGAGCTTTACAAAAATGTAGATTGCTCTCCTTATTTGTGACACAATGACATTTTTAAAATTTTGCTTTTGCATACCATTAATTTAAACCTGCAGCAGAGCAGGGATAGGAAATTTAATATGCTCTAGACATTTGATGCATTCTGGTTGGGATTGATAGATTATGATGATGCAGCATATGATCTTGTGGGCAATACTTAGATCTTGTTTAAGGCATCTTAATTCTAGGCTTTCTATGCCCAGGATTGAAAGTCTAGTCTCGTAGGGTATTCTATGCTTCTGAACCAAGAATTGTATTAGCTGGGGGTTTTTTTGGCTGCCATAGTACATTGCTAACTCATATTAAAGTGATCATCCACTAGGACTCCAAGGTCCCTTTGTTTTTTAGCCAGATCTCCCATAATCTGTACTTATAACTTTGGTTTTTCCTGCAAAATGTAAAGCTTTGATTTCCCCCACATTAAAATTCATTTTATTGGATAAGGCCCATTATTCAAGTCTGTCAAGATCTTTTTTGTATCCTGAGCTAGACTTTTATGGTGTCTTTTATAGTTTAGTGTCATCTGCAAATTTGATGAATTCCCCTTCTATGTAATTGACTCAGATCCATAACAGGGCACACCTTGTTCCTTTCTATGGATATTTAGGTTTCTTTTCATTCTCTGCCTGTAGGAATGTTTGCAGAAAAGCCCAACTTGGCACGTTTTACAAAATAGCTGAATATTTTCGGACTTCTGAAGTGGAAAATAGTTTATATATGCAAACTAAAAGACATTATTCTCATTTGTAGATAGCTAAACCCACTGACCCTGAAAATACATATTTTATTTCTGGCCAGATTCATAATCCAATTATTCTTGATCAGTGAAATGTAAGCCCATAATTAACGTGCCACCTGAGAGGTTTTGTTATTCTCTTTAAATTACATACTAATTTATTAAATTGTCCTGATTAAGTAATGTATTTGACAATATAGGTTTCTTGTTACGAATATTAAATATCTTGCACCTGTAAAGGTCTAAAGAAGATAGGTTTGTACGTGGTATCTTTCTAAATGCAAGGAACGATCCATATTTCCTTTGGATCTGGCTGCATAGAGTGTGTTTCTGAGGAACAATACCCCACAAAATTTATAGTAAACTTTTCCTTATAATCAGAATTGACTGGAAAAAGTAAGAAGCAATAAGTGAATGAATGTATAATTTAAAAAAATAAATAAATTTGTGATGAGATATGTTGTGGTTGGCTCTGTCCCAGCTCCTGCCACAGGGGATGGGGAGGTGGATGCAGGGGAAAATTCAACATGTCACAGGCCTGTGTTATTGCCGACAGAATCAGTTCAGAGTTTAGGTTCCTCGGATGAAGAAGAAGGTGGGAGTGACTCGGCAGAGGGGAGCTTGGCACACAGCCCAGGCAGTCAATCTCCCTTATTTTCCATTGATTCAGATGATGATGTTTTGGACCCACGCAAGCGCAGAATTATGCGTAGAAGAGACCAAGTAAGGACATATTACCAGAGATAAGAGAGGCCACCTGTGTTTGGGTGGGGCTCTGGTAATTAGGGCTGCTGCTATAAATAGCAGCATGTGGGTTTGGCCATTGTGGAAAAATATCTGATCACAGTTCGTCAGGAATCTTGTGTGCTGGACTTTGTTGCTTTTTCACACCTTTGAAACCAAAGCAGAGCAACATGTGTGTGTGTGTTTCACTTCATTGGAAGAAGAAGGGGTGTGAAGTTTCTTCACAGCTGCTGGCTAAGTACTTAATGACTGCTTAAGGGAAATTGTACAGACTACCCGGTTGTTTTTGGGAAGAGTGCTCTTTGCAATCCAAAAAGAGTGCTTTGTTTATTTTGAATTTTGTGATAAAGAACATTGTTTTGAATTTTCAAACGTGTGTGTCTCTGAAATTTGTACCCTTGAATTTTCAGGAGGCTCCTATCAGAGAGCCCGGCAGAACAAGATAGAAACTGTTTTTAGGATGCAAAAAAATACTTATGCCATATAGCACTTTTTTCATTGTCTGATTGCATCAATGTCAGCAAGAAAAGGCCAATTTGGATTGTTCCTATCTTCTCTTTAGCTCCCTCAATCCAGCCAGCCTAAACGATGACAAGAAATTATAAATTGCTAGAATAATAATATTGAAAAAGCAATAGAAACCCACTAAATCAGAGAAATAATGGGGGGGGGGCATGACTTCTAAAAGTATAATTTGACCACATTCCTTTTAGTTTTAATCAAGCTGACATTGGCAAGTGGTATCTTGAATCTTGTGCCCGGCTAACTGTTGACCTTAGGGTGAAAGGATTTCCAGTCTGTCCTATTCAGCCTCAACAACTGTTTTCCAGATTTTATTTTCTTTCTCCCTCCAAAATCTAAACTGTTAGTATCTACCATAGAGAAATTCTTCTGTATAGGATTCACAGTGTTAATAATACGCTTCCTAGCTTCCTGTGTTGTCAGAGATGTTCCTCTCCTTCAAAAATGTGTCAGAAAGATATTCTGCTGTTTCCACTTTTATCTTTAGATGATGGCAGTGTGGTTCTTTTTCTTTACAATGTGTTTTTTAATTGAAAACACTACAAAACATCTGCGGGGTGCTCTGCCATAATAAACGCATCCAAGATTGCGTCTCTGCAGATTAGACAGCATCATCCTGTTCTCATTACGAAGCAGAGGAATCATAAGCTTTGCTTGTACTTGCTGGGATCTCATTCAGATTGTTAAAGAAAAGGAATTTTTGATCCTTTCAGACCTTCATTCCACTGAAAATTGGACGAGGCAGCTATTAGATCACACATGCTGTCCTCATGCCCAACTTCCAAGTGTTTACTTGAAGGCTAGATAGAGCCAATACAGTTGTTGATACCTAGAAATTTAAAATCCAGTCTTTTTCAGATGTCTGAATACAGAACAGCAGGCACATCACATTATAAACATTAGTGTTGGGTGAACCGATCACTGCAAAGTTCGGGTTTGTGCCGAACTTTGCAGTGTTCGGCATGCTGAACCTGAACCCAAACTTTTTTAAAAGTTCGAGTAAAGTTCGGGTTTGAGTTCAGCCAAACACCATGAAACGACGACGCCCGGGAGGAGAGTGGGGAATCCCATCGTGGGATTTCCCACCTCCTTTTGCTTGCAGCGCCGCAAGCAAAAGGAGGTGGGAAATCCCATGAAGGAATTCTGGGGGCTGGGCTTTGACGTCATGGGGACTCCTTCCTGGCCGACCGAAATGGGGAGGAAGGACTCTCCGTGACATCAAAGCCCCCCCCCCTCAGAATCCCTTTGTGGGATTTCCCACCTCCTTTTGCTTGCAGCACCACTGCGGCATCCTTTTCTGTAAAAATAAAAGGAAGCAAAAGGAGGTGGGGAATTCCCCACTTCCTTGTTTATTTTTACAGAAAAGGACACTGCAGCGGTTTGCTGCAAGCAAAAGTTCAGGTTCGGGTTCGGCGAACTCACCCGAACTTCATGGCAAAGTTTGGGTGAGTTTGCCGAACCCAAACTTCATTGGGTTCGCCCAACACTAATAAACATATATTCAGGCTTCAAGTCCTGCTTCGCGAGGGCCAGAGGGCGCACCTTTTTTTTTCAAATGAGTCCCGCTCTCGTTGGTTAGGCAGGCAGCCAGCAAGAGAGGGCCCCCCCCATTGTGCTCACTGGGCACAAATTACTGTGGGGGGGCCCCGGCAAAACCGTACGGGGGCCCCCCGGAAGTTCGGCAAAAGTTCGGGGTTCGAGGGGTGCTGGGAAGCCCCCCAGCCCAGCTGTGACCTTTTAAAACAGCCGCGCGGCTTCCCAGCTGTCTCCCGAAGCTGAACGCCAAACTCGAACTTCTGCGTTCAGCGTTCGGAGACAGCTGGGAAGCCGCGCAGCTGTTTTAAAAGGTCACAGCCGGGCTGGGGGGCTTCCCAGCAACCTCCCAAACCCGACCCAGGGTTCAGAAAAATTTTGCCTCTTCTTACGAACTTTTTTCGAGTTACGAACTGGCGTTCGGGAGGCTGCTGGGAAGCCCCGCCGCCCGGCTGTCACCTTTTAAAACAGCTGGGGGGCTTCCCAGCAGCCTCCCGAACGCCGGTTCGGAACTCGAAAAAAGTTAGTAAGAAGAGGCAAAATTTTTCTGAACCCCGGGTTCGTATCACGAGTTATTCGTAAGACGAGGGGTTCGTATCTTGAGGTACCACTGTATTGCTCTTGGGTCAAGTGGACTATACAAGAAACACCCCCGATTTGGTGGTGGGGAATGTGTGTGTGTCTGGGTGGTGGGCACATTTCACTATGCACTGTTTTATGTTGTGTGTAATATAAATTTGTTAAAAATTAATTAAAAAAATTATTTTAAAAAAAGATGTTGCTTTGGTTTTCTTGCTTTTGTGCTTAGTTTTGTGCTTAGCTCACACCTGAAAGCTAGTGCAAAAAAGAGAACTATTTTTAAGGTGAACTTGACCCCATAAGATTTACTAACATCATATTTAATTATACCTAAGACATCTAAATAAGTGGTTAAAGAAATCTCTAGAGGATTCATAGAGGGCACTCATGTGACTTGCATTTCATGGTATGTTACAGGTTTAAACAAAAGCATATTCCATAGCTCACTGTGCTGATATCTTTCTTCAGATTGGACTCAGAGGCCTGGGAGCCATTAGTTCCAGTTTCACCACTGAATGATATTTATATTCTTCTGCATTTTCTTTACTCAACAGGGTCTCACATTTTTCATTTTTCTTCCTTGTGGAATCAAAGGGTTGAAGTAGACAAACTGTTTTGGGGTAAGAAAACATTCATTAATTTTTTTTTAAAAATGGCAATCACACTTTGTAGAGAAATATAATACCTAGTGATACTTTAGATCGTTTTTCTTTACCTTTGCTAAAAAATAGATTTTAAGATAACACATGTTTTGCACTATCTCTGGAAATTTATTGTAAGATTTATTAAGTGAAGAAAATACTAGTTAAGCAAAGAAGAATCTCCAAGACCAACCTAGGGCTAAATCATCTTTTATTTTCAGAAAGTAAAGCATAACTTATACTCTTTCAGTTCAGAAAGTTTTCAGATTCGATTCAGAAAATTCCCGTATTCCTCTGTCTCCCATCCTTCCTCAGTCTCTGTCAATGGAAAGAAACAATGAGTGCTAATCTCTCCCCTGACTCATGTTGTAACTAACACTTCAGTTATACTATCTCTTCAGCATCTCACCACCTGCTGACCCTAAGAAGCAATGGGGTGTAAGGTAGATATATTTTTAGTGTTTCCTCTATCTCTCTGCCTGCCTGCTTTTTATCTGAGAGAGTAAGTTCAAAGTACTCCTTTTCTACTTTTTAAATTAATTCTTTATTAAATTTCAAGCACAAACATTAAAATACAAACATAAAAGAAAAAGGAAATAACAAATTTAAAGGGGCAGGAAAATATAAAACAAATTTATCTTGTTGGTGGTATTAAATAGTTTTACATCATCAGCAAAGGGGATGCAGTTGATTGCAAAAGATCATTTATATAGACTATAAAGAGTGTTCGTCCTAGAATTCTGCCTTGGGAGACACCGTTGTTAACATCTACAACATTTGATAAGGTGCTCCCTGTTTTGACTACTGGTTGTTTGTTTGACAGGAATGCAGTTATCCAATTGTGTAGTGATCCACAGATGCCATAGGATTTTAGTTTTAGAAATAGTTGGTCATGTACCACAGCATCA
This sequence comes from Erythrolamprus reginae, assembly GCF_031021105.1. Taxonomy (NCBI): domain Eukaryota; kingdom Metazoa; phylum Chordata; class Lepidosauria; order Squamata; family Dipsadidae; genus Erythrolamprus; species Erythrolamprus reginae. The sequence continues at coordinate 29,186,457 of NC_091953.1, read as the reverse complement.
AAGGCTTTATAGAAGTCTATGTAAATTGTGTCTATTGCTTTGCCCTGATTGAATTTTGTAGTCCATATGTTTTTGCAGTGTAGAAGTTGTAGATTACAGGATATTTTTTTCCTGAAACCAAAGTGTTTTTTAGCGAATAGGTTGTTTCTAAGTGGAATGTAATGTATGCTTAATGATTGATTCCATGAACACTCTTCAGAGGTAGCCCCATGTAGAGAGCATTGAAGTAGTTGCAGGTAACGCAGCATAGAGAGATTGGTCTGTAATTTTCAACTAGGCTGGGTCTTCTTTTTTGAAGATAGGGATGACCATGGCTAGTGACCATAGGTCGGGTTGGGAGATTATTCAAAGATTATTCTTAGAGGTTCAGTTAGCATTGGAAAGCTTTTTTAAGAAGTATGCACATAGTTCATGAACCCCCATTCTTTCCATGTTTAGGAAAAGAATACTGACCTTGCATTTCATTTATTGTTTTTAAAGTTGAATTAATTTTAATGATTTCGATCTTTTGGGTGTTTTAATTCTTAAATTAGTTCTTATCCATCCGCATTTACCTTTTCTCAGTGCTAAACACATCCAGTTTCCTCACTAAGATTTAATTTCCTAATTGTATCCCCTTCAAAGACTATTTTTCTAAAATATGATACACAAAGCTTGAGGTCCCCTCTAAACAAAACAGAATAAGGCAAATTATAATTTTTCACGAAGCTTTTCTTTAGTAATAATAATAATAATTTATTAGATTTGTATGCCACCCCTTTCCGAGGACTCGGGGAGGCTCACAACAATAATGACAATAACAATATAATACAAATCTAATAGTTAAAACTAAAATTAAAACCCCACTATCATTAAAAAACAATCATTCATACCATACTCAAATCTTACTAGTCAGAAGAGGGTACATTAGTCTCTCCATGCCTGGCGACCTAAATGAGTCTTCAGAGTCTTGCAGAAGGCGAGGAGGGTGGGAGCAGTTCGAATCTCTGGGGAAAGTTTGATTCCAGAGGGCCAGGGCCGCCACAGAGAAGGCTCTTCCCCTAGATCCCACCAGATGACATTGTTTAGTCGATGGGACCTGGAGAAGGCCAACTGTGTGGGACCTGATTGGCCGCTGGGATTCGTGCAGGAGAAGGCGGTCCCATAGTATTCTGGTCTGATGCTATGTAAGGCTTTATAGGTCATTACCAACACTTTGAATTGTTTCCGGAAACTAATTGGCAACCAGTGCAGGCCGCAGAGTGTTGACGAGACATGGTTGTACTTGGGAAGGCCCATGACTGCTTGCCTGGCTGCATTCTGCACGATCTGAAGTTTCTGAACACTCTTCAGAGGTAGCCCCATGTAGAGAGCATTGAAGTAGTTGAACCTCGAGGTGATGTGGGCATGAGTGACTGTGAGTAGAGACTCCCTGTCCAAATAGGGCCACAACTGGTGCACCAGGTGAACCTGGGCAAATATTTATTTTTATAAATATTTATAAATATTGGGTAATATTTATTTACTATTCTTTTGCAGAATATAATTTTCCTTTTTAGCAACTTTATATTGCTCAGTCATATCAAGTTTGTGATTAACCACTGTTCAAATATTCAAAGTGTTATTTCAATCTAGGTAAGGGGTGTCAAACTCATATTGTCGCAGTGATGTCACATGATGTATTGGGATATCCCCCCTTTGTTAACTGGATATGGGTGTGGTCAGCGCAACTGTCCCACTAGGGACAGTGATCGAGATATTCCCCATCCATATAAGGTTTTGCATAACATGTTAAAGGCCACACAAAAGTAAGCAGGACTACTTTTATTTTCTCCCATTTAAATATTCTCTTTCACATATTTCTCCTTTGATTCATTTCATGTATTTATTTCACAACATTTCTATGTCACCCCAGTTATACAACTTTGGCAACTTAGAAAAATAAAAACAATAAACATAATTGGTTATCCCAAGTCCTCGGTCCTATAGGCCAGTAATGGTGAGCCTTTTTTTCCTTGGATGCTGAAAGAGCGTGGACATGCACTATCGTGCATGCGCGAGTGCCCATACCCATAATTCAATGCCTGGATAGGGTGAAAACAGCTTCCTCCATCCCTGGAGGCCCTTGGGCTTCCAGGAACAGCCTGTTTCCCAACTTCTGGTGGTCCCAATAGGTTCGTGTTTCGCCCCCCACCCGCAGACTTCAAAGACTTCCCTGGAGCCAGGGAAGGATAAAAACGTCCTTCCCCATCCCTCTGGAGACCAAAAACACCTTCCCAGAGCCTCGGTGCAAGTCAAAAATCAGCTGACCAGCACACACATGCACGTTGGAGCTGAGTTAGGGCAACTGCTCACGTGCTAGCAGATGTGGCTCCATGTGCCACCTGTGGCACCTGTGCCATAGGTTCGCCATCACTGCTATAGGTAGATAATAATGCCAAATCCAGTCTGAACATCTGTCTGGCTGTGCCATGAACAAATATCCAGCCAGCCAGTACTGTAGGATGAAAGTATAATAAGTTAAGAGTAACACTACAAATTATAATATGAAACATTGGAAAAAATATGCTGTTTTATAACTCAGGAGTGTTGATACTAATAATATCACACACACACACACACACACACCGTAAACTATTTTTTCTTTATCATCAGAGCCACTTTATTTAGCATTATAGCTCTCTCTACTGATAAGAAGACAACACTGCAACCTCTCTTTTACATTTTTAAAAAACAGGCAGAAGAACAAGTAGAAAAGGAAACTAGTCGAGTGGATAAGAGAAAAAGTATTTTTCTGCACTATCCAGAGCTTGGAATTTGGCTAAAAGACAAAAGGTAAAAAAAACAATGTTATCTTTCAAATTTGGATAGGTATAAGCAGATAAAGTGGGTGTCCTAAAACCTGTGAAGATTAAAACATCTATTTTGCCCTTAATCTTCCCTAATCTCTAAAATGTCCAAATGTCCAAAATGTTTCACTTATACTTTAGAAGGGTTTGAAACATATTCAGCTCCCCACATGGGTATAGGCAGACTTCTAGAATTTTCCATATTTCTGACTTAAATGAACAGTTTTTATTATGTACTTTTCTGCCTCATTAACTAACCTTAAGTTGATTTTAAATTTTGATTCTATGAGTTATTTAAGTTTGACCTAATCAATAAATCTGATAACTATAAGCTAAATTTCTTCTTTCTCTTCATGAAAACCTGTTCTGTCGGGCTCTCTGGTAGACTCCTCCCAAAAATTCACAGGTACAAATTTCAGACACACACACGTTTGAAAATTCAAAACAATGTTCTTTATAGTGAAAATTCCCTTAAACCAAGCCCTCTTTTTGTATAGCAAAGAGCACTCATCTCCAAACAAACTGGTACAAGTCCCTTATCAGTTCTGTGATACTTAGCTTGCAGCTGTGAGGCAATTCACAGTCCTTCTTCTTTCACAAAGTGAAACACACTTTGCTCTGGTTTAGTTTCAAAGCGGGGAAAATTCAGCACACAAAAGATCAAATGCAGCAAAGCAGGCACGAAACACAACGATCAGATAATCCTCCTCAATGGCCACCTCACTATAGCAGCCTCACTAATTACCACAGCCCCACCCACCCACAGGTGGCCTCATTTTCTTTGATAATAATCTCTCAGTTGTTGTTGCCTATGCATCGCTCTCCGCATGCGTGGCTGTATCATTAACACTTGTTCTGAATCCAAGGAGGAGTTAGATAATTGATCTCCTTCTGAGCTGTCTGCCACACTCTCCTCCTCCCTGTCACTCATGTCTTCTTGGTCAGAGGAGCCTTCATCAGCAGATTCCACCTCTGGCAAAACAGGCCTGCAGCATGTGGATGTCTCCCCCACATCCACAGTCCTTGGGGCAGGAGCTGGACCAGAGCTAACCACAACAAAAACCTATAAGGGCTAAAGTTAAATCTTTTGAAATTTATTTCATACCTCACTACATTTTTATGAGGCACTGGTGCTGCATAATATTTTTAAGACAATTGTACAGCAACCTAACAGACATGTCATTGGTTTATGCATATCTAAGCTGGCAATCAAATTATGTTAGGTATTTTCTCAAGCACTCTACTAAACATTAGTAAAAGGTTGGAATGGTTCCTCAGCTGTTGTTGGTGTACCTAGGATTGCTCCCATTTAGTTGCAAGGCGGACTTGTTTTGAACTGGTCTCTCTTCTGTTATTATAATAATAATGGATTTTTTCCCACCCTGAGGCTGACTATGGTTAAGATAGAGTTAGTGGCCCAATGTTATCCAGCTGCCTACCATGTTAAGGAAAGTCTAGAAGTTTGATCATTTGCCACCAAATAGAATCTCAAAGATGTTTCCAAATACATCCCCTAATTGTTGGAAATGTAAAAAAGAAATTGGTACATACAGTAGTCCCTCACCTATCACTGGTGTTACGTTCCAGACCTGGTGAGATAGGTGAAATCCGCGATGGGGAATTTATCGACTGATAGTACTTATTTAAGTATTTATATTGTAATTGTTTGGTAAGTTTTCATTGTTTTAAGTGTTTATAAACCCTTCCCACACAGTATTTATTTTAGATACAGTATTTAAATACAGTATTTACAATTTTAGATATATTTTTTTTAAAAAAACCTGCCGATCGAGTTCGGCGGGCTGTTTAAATCTGCCGATCGACTTCCTCAGAAACCCGCGATGAAGTGAAGCCACAGTAGGTGAAGCGCGGTATAGCGAGGGACTACTGTATTTCCACTTATGGTGAACGTGTCCAAAAGCAAAGAATTATTGGAACAAGGTGGAAAGATGGTTAAGATAAATAACACAACAAAAAATTAAGGAGACTCCAGAATTTTTTTTATTAGGTATTGCAAATTATAAATATAAAAAAAGAAATTTAATATTTAATAATCTATATTCTAGTAGCTGCAAGGATTGTTTTCGCACAAAAATGGAAAGATGTGGAAACCCCCAAAGACGATGACGTGTTTAGAAAGGAATTCCAAAAGAATAGAACTGGGCTGGCAAATCTTTTGCTCTAGTTCAGCTCCAGTGCGCATGTGGATGCTGGGCAGTTGATTTTTGGCTAGTATGGAGGCTCTGGGAGGGCATTTTTGGCTTCTGGTGGGCTTCCAGGTGGGCAGGGGAGGACATTTTCACCTTCTTCAGGCTCCAAGAAAGCCTCTGGAGCAGGAGGGCAAAAAATGGTCCTATCGGGCCCACTGGAAGTCAGGAAATGGGCCATTTCCAGCCTCCGGAGGACCTCTGGGGTGGCAGGCGAAGGCATAAAACAGTCTACTGGGCCCACCGGAAGTTGGAAAATGGGGGAGCAGGGAGCGTGTGTGCATGTGTAAGGGGCAGGGCAGCACAGGGGATTGCACATATATGTGCAGTGGGTGGGGTGTGTTGGGGGCATTAAATTATGGGCGTGGGCATGCATGCGTGATAGCATGCATGCACTTTTGGCACTCAAGGAAGAAAAGGTTCACCATCACTGGAAGAGAATATGATTTTTAAATGTCTTTTTAAGTATTGGATTTGTTACATTGTTTATTATTGTTGTGAGACGCTCCAAGTCTTTGGAGAGGGGCGGCATACAAATCTAATACAGTGGAACCCCGACATAAGAGCTGCTCTACTTAAGAGCAACTCGAGATAAGAGCTGGGAGGGGAGAGATATTTTTGTTCTACTTACAAGCCCAAATTCGAGATACAAGCGCCAAGGAGCTGTCTCCTGAAGCCAAACGCTAACTTCCGCGTTCGGCTTCAGGAGACAGCTGCGAAGCGGCGCGCGTGTTTTAAAAGGTTGCAGCTGGCCTGGGGGGCTCAGGGGGGTGCTTGCAGCTTTCTTTCTTGCTCTTTTTCTTTCTCTCTTTTACCTTCCCTTCCTCTATTTCTTCTTTTCTTTCTCCTTCCCACCTTCTTCCCTCCCTCCCTCCCTTCACTCATTCCTCTCTTACTCTCCCCTTTCATAAGTTTCCTTGCTTCCTTCCTCTGTTCCTGTCCCTTCCCTCTTTCTTTCCTTCCTTCCCACCCTCCGTCCATTCATTCACCCATTCCTCTCTTGATCGCTTAAAGCCGGTCCCTGGTGCAAAAAGGGTTGGGGACCTCTGTCCTACAGGATTGGGTGGCAGAGAAGTTGAACATATGTAAATTTAAAAGTTTAAGAAAGTTTACAAGTTAAGTGAAAGAAACTTCATTATTCATTTATATGTACATGTACATTTCTTCATTAAAAACATGTCTTTCTGCATAATTTAGACTAACTTTGTGAGTTTTTTGAGGGCTGGAACCAATTAAAATTATTTACATTAATTCCTATGGGGAAAAGTCATTCGAGATAAGAGCTGCTCGACTTAAGAGCCCAGGTCCGGAACGAATTAAACTCGTATCTCGAGGTACCACTGTATATTATTATTATTATTATTATTATTATTATTATTATTATTATTATTATTATTGTTGTTGTTGTTGTTGTTGTTGTTTTGTTGTTATTGTTATTGTTATTGTTATTGTTATCGTTATCGTTATCGTTATCGTTATCGTTATCGTCATCATCATCATCATCGTTATCGTTATCATTCTCTATTTTTAAAAAATAAGATATGCACCATAGTAATCAAGGTTCAACTATTGTAACGCTCTCTACATGGGGCTACCTTTGAAAAGTGTTCGGAAACTTCAGATCATGCAGAATGCAGCTGCGAGAGCAATCATGGGCTTTCCTAAATATGCCCATGTTACACCAACACTCCACAGTCTGCATTGGTTGCAGATCAGTTTCCGGTCACAATTCAAAGTGTTGGTTATGACCTATAAAGCCCTTCATGGCACCGGAGCAGGATATCTGCGAAACTGCCTTCTGCTGCATGAATCCCAGCGGCCGGTTAGGTCCCACAGAGTTGGTCTTCTCCGGGTCCCATCAACTAAACAATGTCGTCTGGCGGGACCCAGGGGAAGAGCCTTCTCTGTGGCCGCTCCGACCCTCTGGAATCAACTCCCCCCCGAGATTAGGACTGCCCCCACCCTCCTTGCCTTTTGTAAACTCCTTAAAACCCACCTTTGTCGTCAGGCTTGGGGGAACTGAGACATCCCCCCCTTGCCTACGTAATTTTGTGCATGATATGACTGTGTGTATGTATTTTATCTATTGGGGTTTTTTTTCTTTTTAGACTTTGTAATGTAAAACTGTTATTTTAGATTTTTATTATTAGATTTGTTACCATGTATTGTTTTTATCACTGTTGTGAGCTGCCCCGAGTCTACGGAGAGGGGTGGCATACAAATCTAATAAATAACAATAAAATAATAATAATCAAATTGCTTACTGTGTGAAATCCAGTCTTGAAGTTATCTTAATATTATAACTAGATAATGAGTATAATTTTAAGAGTGGTGATGATAATCATACATACTTAGTTTAT